>NC_091464.1:91783911-92081411 GCF_027789765.1 Dendropsophus ebraccatus
ATTATATACCACATGCTGCTATACTGTACAGTAACTTATATATCACATATCCAGCTGCTGTGTTATTAGGGTTATACAGTTACTATATATTATATACCACATGCTGCTATACTGTACAGTAACTTATATATCACATGTCCAGCTGCTGTGTTATCAGGGTTATACAGTTACTATACATTATACACCACATGCTGATTGCTATACTGTACAGTAACTTACATATCACATATCCAGCTGCTGCTGTGTTATCAGGGTTATACAGTTACTATACATTATACACCACATGCTGATTGCTATACTGTACAGTAACTTATATATCACATATCCAGCTGCTGTGTTATCAGGGTTATACAGTTACTATACATTATACACCACATGCTGATTGCTATACTGTTCAGTAACTTACATATCACATATCCAGCTGCTGCTGTGTTATTAGGGTTATACAGTTTCTATACATAATATACCACATGCTGCTATACTGTACAGTAACTTATATATCACATATCCAGCTGCTGTGTTATCAGGGTTATACAGTTACTATACATTATACACCACATGCTGATTGCTAAACTGTACAGTAACCTATAATATCACATATTCAGCTGTTTTTGAATGTTTTTTCATCTGTTTTACATGTTATTCAGAATATAAAATAATTATTTTGGAGTGTCAAACCAATTGTTTGCATTTCAATGATTTCTTATGGGAAAATTTGCTTTAGTGTAAGAGTGGATTTGGATTAGAAGCACAGTCCCGGAGTGATAGTTCAGTGCCCTCATGCACCTGAGGAAGAGGCCTGGAAACGCGTTCTGCTTTTATCCTTTTATGTATTTTATTGTTTTTCTTATTAAATTTTATAATATCTGTCCCTTGTGGTGGACGACCTGCGCCTACTCACCTGTGTTTTGGAGGTGTGGTTGCTAGAATGTCCATCAGGCAGTGCTCTACTATGGATAGTGCCAGGGAGTGTCTGGGAATTGTGTCTGAGCTCCTTCATGACTGGTGCCAAAGTACCAGTATAACATAGACAGAGTGCCCTCATGAACAGTGCTAGCTGGAGTGCCAAAGTGTCCTCATGTATAGTGCCAGCCGGAGTGCCAAAGTGCCCTAACGTACAGTGCCTTTCGGAGTGCCAAAGTGCCCTCATGTATAGTGCCTGTCAAAGTGCCAAAGTGCCCTCATGTACAGTGCCAGCAGGAGTGCCAAAGTTCCCTCATGTATAGTACCAGCAGGAGTGCCAAAAAGCCCTCATGTACAGTGCCAGCCGGAGTGCCAAAGTGCCCTCATGTACAGTGCCAGCAGGAGTGCCATAGTGCCCTCATGTACAGTGCCAGCCGGAGTGCCAAAGTGCCCTCATGTACAGTGCCAGCAGGAGTGCCAAAGTGCCCTCATGTATAGTGCCAGCCGGAGTGCCAAAGTGCCCTCATGTATAGTGCCAGCAGGAGTGCCAAAGTGCCCTCATGTACAGTGCCAGCAGGAGTGCCAAAGTTCCCTCATGTATAGTACCAGCAGGAGTGCCAAAAAGCCCTCATGTACAGTGCCAGCCGGAGTGCCAAAGTGCCCTCATGTACAGTGCCAGCAGGAGTGCCATAGTGCCCTCATGTACAGTGCCAGCCGGAGTGCCAAAGTGCCCTCATGTACAGTGCCAGCAGGAGTGCCAAAGTGCCCTCATGTATAGTGCCAGCCGGAGTGCCAAAGTGCCCTCATGTATAGTGCCAGCAGGAGTGCCAAAGTGCCCTCATTTACAGTGCCAGCCGGATTGCCAAAGTGTCCTCATGTACAGTGCTTTCTGGAGTGTCAAAGTGCCCTAATGTATAGTGCCAGCCGAAGTGCCAAAGTGCCCTCATGTATAGTGCCAGCCGAAGTGCCAAAGTGCCCTCATGTATAGTGCCAGCCGAAGTGCCATAGTGCCCTCATGTACAGTGCCAGCCGAAGTGCCAAAGTGCCCTCATGTATAGTGCCAGCCGAAGTGCCAAAGTGCCCTCATGTATAGTGCCAGCCGAAGTGCCAAACTGCCCTCATGTATAGTGCCAGCCGAAGTGCCAAAGTGCCCTCATGTATAGTGCCAAGCAGATCACTGCTATAAATAGTACCAGAGGCTGTGAGATGCCTATGGGTTTGGGCAGCATGGTGGCTCGGTGGTAAGCCCTGTGGCCCTGCAGCTCTGGGGCTCTGAGTTCATCTCTCACCAAGGACACATCTGCAGGTGGTTGTATGTCCTCTGCCTGTAGAGACTGCTGGAGTTTCCCTCCATACTCCCAAAACATACTGATAGAGTGTGAGCCCCAGTGCGGACAGGAACTGATGAATGATTGTGAATGATCACAAGCTCTGTACACCACCGCGGAGTATGTTGGTGCTATATAAACCAAGAGATTATTATGAATATTTCCATAATAACTGCACATATGAACAGTGCATGAGTGTTTTCATGGCCTGATGAAGAGTGTTAGAGTGCTTCTTTAAGTAACATCTAAGTACCCCTATGAGTTGAATTGCATGTCCCTATGACCATTATCCAAGTGTTCTAATAATGTCAGTGTATTCTTATGAATTCCAAGACAGAGTGCCCCCATAAATTGTGTGAGGCAGAGTGCCCCTATAAATGTCACTGAAAATAGGAAAACACTGCGGCTTTTACCACTCTTGTAGCAAAGTAAAAAACAGTGTTCTTTTTATTTCATTTCTTAAAAACACATAGCAGGTTAGATGTCAGTGAGTCAGTGCATGTGGGTTACAGCTGTTTTGTGTTAACCAAACGCTTCTACAGAGCCTCAGATGACACCTCTATAAATAGTGTGAGTCAGAGCGCCCCCTTAAGGAGTGTCTTCATGTAGAGTTCCTCTATGAACACTGGCAGAGGGCCTTATATATTTATAGCGCCAGACAAACTGCCCTTATACCCAGTACCGGGGTGCCCATGAATAGTGCAAGGTGTATAGTGCGATGTCAGAGGACTCTCCTGATTAGTGCAGTGTTTCACTTCAACAGTACTAAAGTCAATGTACCCTTATAAATAGTGCCAGGCAGGAAACTCCTATCTGCAGTAAGAGAGTGCCTTATAAATGCTGCCAAATGGAATTCTATGAATAGTGCCAAACAGAGTGTGCCCACGAATAGTGTCAGAGTGCTCAGTGCCAGAGTACCCTTTTAACTAATGTCAGACAGGAATCTCCTATCTACAGTGCCAGAGTGCCCTATGAATGGTGCCAAACAGAAAGCCTGATAAATGGTGCCAAACAGAGTGCCCTATTAATGGTGCCAAACACAGTGCCCTATAAATGGTGCCAAACAGAGTGCCCTATTAATGGTGCCAAACACAGTGCCCTATAAATGGTGCCAAACAGAGTGCCCTATTAATGGTGCCAAACACAGTGCCCTATAAATGGTGCCAAACAGAAAGCCCTATAAATGGTGCCAAACAGGAAGCCCTATAAATGATGTCTCATTGAGTGCCCTATAAATGTTGCCAAACAGAGTGCCCTATAAATGGTGCCAAACACAGTGCCCTATAAATAGTGCCAAACACAGTGCCCTATAAATGGTGCCAAACAGAAAGCCCTATAAATGATGTCTCATTGAGTGCCCTATAAATGGTGCCAAACAGAAAGCCCTATAAATGGTGTCACATATATTGCCCTATTAATGGTGTCACACAGAGTGCCCTATAAATGGTGCCAGAGTGCCCTTTAAATGGTATCACACAGAGTGCCCTAAAAATGGTGTCACACAGAGTGCCCTATAAATGGTGTCACACAGAGTGCCCTATAAATGGTGTCACACAGAGTGCCCTATAAATGGTGCCAGAGTGCCCTATAAATGATGTCACACAGAGTGCCCTATAAATGGTGCCAGAGTGCCCTATAAATGGTGCCAGAGTGCCCTATAAATGGTGCCAGAGTGCCATATAAATAGTGCCAGAGTGCCATATAAATGGTGCCAAACAGAGTTCCCTATAGATGGTGTCACACAGAGTGCCCTATAAATTGTGTCACACAGACTGCCCTATAAATGATGTCACACAGAGTGCCCTTTAAATGGTGCCAAACGGAGTGCCCTATAAAAGGTGCCAAATAGAGTGCCCTATAAATGATGTCACACAGAGTGCTCTTAAATGGTGCCAGAGTGCCCTATAAATGGTGCCAAATGGAGTGCCCTATAAAAGGTGCCAAATAGTGCCCTATAAATGGTGCCAAATAGAGTGCCCTATAAATGGTGTTACACATATTGCCCTATAAATGGTACCAAACAGAGTGCCCTATAAAATGTACCAAATAGAATGCCCTATAAATGGTGCCAAGAGTGTGTCCACAGTTGCCCCAAGACCAGTACTAGTGCCAGAGTACCCCTATAACTAGTGGCAGGCAGGGAGCTACTATGGGTATTTACAGAACGTCCTTATGAATAGTGGGGAGCAAGGGGCCCTCATGGGTATTCCCAGCCATAAATGGCTTCTTCTTTCTTCAGGATACACCCGGTGTGTGTGTCCACGTGTGTGTGTCCGTGTGTGCATGTGTGTCACCCACGTTTCCTCAGTGTTACCCGCTGGTGGCAGTGCTCCCCTATCCTCCAGCGCACACCTGAGCCCCCGAGGTTCCATCAGCAGCGCAGGCTCCTTCTAATCAGCGGCCCCATTGTATCCGCCGCTTCCATTTTCCCCAGCAGCCTTGTGGGTATTGTGACTGTGAATGTATCCAGATAACCACATTGTTCTCATTGTGCCCTCCACAAACAGGAGCGAACATCACCCAAGGTCACAAAGCCGAGAGGAGACAAAGGCGAAAAACGAACACAAAAAAATCCTAAACAGCTACGAGAGAAGCGGCCGACGGCAGATAATAAAAACCTCCGGCAAACGGACGCGGGAGGAGGAAGAAGAGGAGGAGGAAGGATTTTCACTTTTTCCGCAGCCTCATTCTTCACCCCCAAAATAAGTGTTTCATCTTTTCACAATGAGCGGGAGGAAGACGCGGGTTAGCATGTGATTTCTCCGCTGACAAAGTCCGGCCGAGAGAAATGAAATAGATTTGATTTTGCAGCCCGTGAGTCACTCGCTTTCTGTCGCCTTCTCAAGGTCTAATAGTTTAGCGGTAATTCTTCCATGACCCCGCTAGAGCGCCGCTGACTGTATTGTCGCACATTATTAGACTATTACCGCCGCTCGGCAAACAGCATCTCGGGAACAGCGGGAGTCTCGCGCCTTAATAATGTTGCAACGTGTCTTCCATTCAGCTTGACACAATGTCTCGGAGTGAGGCTCATCCTGCGGCCTTTATTCTATAATAGGGCAAAATATTGTATTCTGTGGTAACAATACGGACATGGGTCTGGGAGGCAGAACTCCGAGTGCTCGCTGCGGAAGCTTCATACATCTAACTACAGTCCGGGTGCCTAAATATAGAGATCAAAGCTGGAGACCTATTTGTCAACATAGAGCGCCAATTCACGCTCCGCTCCGGAGCGATTATCTGTACACAAACAATGGTGCAAGAATTAAAGGGGTACTCTGCCAAGATCTTTTTCTTTCAAATTAACTGGTTATTAAGATATGTAATTTACTTCTATTTAAAAATCTCAAGTCTTCCAGTACTTAGCAGCTGCTGTATGTCCTGCAGGAAGTGGTGTATTCTTTCTAGTCTGACACAGTTCTCTCTTCTGCCACCTCTGTCCATGTCAGGAACTGTCCAGAGCAGCAGCAAATCCCCATAGAAAACCTCTCCTGCTCTGGACAGTTCCTGACATGGACAGAGGTGGCAGCAGAGAGCACTGCGTCAGACTGGAGAGAATAAACCACTTCCTGCAAGACATACAGCTGCTGATAAGTACTGGAAGACTTAAGATTTTTAAATTGAAGTAAATTACAAATCTATATAACTTTCTGAAACCAGTTGATTTGAAAGAAAAACATTTTGTCCAGAGTATCCCTTTAAGGAAATAGGTAAGCTTCACTTTAGGTTCCAAATGGCTAACACAGTTGGATGCTGTTCGGTCAGGAGACACCTCATACCCTTTATATACCTGTCTGTGCTTCCAGAATAAATCTTGAATACAATGAAGAACGGAAACAAAAAATATTTAATAGCGACAAATTTACGAAATATAATTTAATCCTGCAACGTGGAGGCATAGCCTGCGCCATTACTACGTGATCCAAGGCGCTACACACATGACAGTTATATACCTGACCCTAAACGTCCATCAATCTGCGCACTGAATATATAGTGCGGTGCCGTATACTGATACATTGGGCTAATTGGGAAGTGGAGGGTTGTAAAGGTTAAAGGATCATTAACCCCACGGCAGCCAATCAATATCATTAGTCAGATCAGGAGTCAATAGGTCGTTAGCTTCGCTACAATTAATCTTGCCTATAGAGGTCTTCTACTCAGGGGGGCTCTGCTGGGGGGCTATTAGTTTTTATGCTTGTCATTAAATTCAGTATTAACCAAACATTCTAGGAGCTGATCCGGAACTGATGGAGGAAGAATTCAAAGTCATTGCCCCCTTCCCCCCATTAATGACCAGGGTACTGTATGTCTTCCTGCTGCTCTGTTGGGAGTTGGTATGCTATAGTTGTCTCTATGGGGCCACCTAGTGGTTGTGATGTGAGTTGCAGGCTAGGATATTGCTAGCGTGTCCTGATATTGCATTGAAGTTGTATTATGATAAATCTGAGAATAAAAGGTAGACTTATACTTATCTGTATATTATACTAGGGTGATTGAAAAAGCTTAGACAAGATATGAGTATATTACGTTGGTGACCTGCTGTCTTTGAGGCAGGGTTCCCAAAATTGTCTCTAACTGTGTTACTATCGACTTATTTGGAAGGTTAAAGGTATAAAGATCTCTGTCATTTCGCTAATCTTTCCCAGCCCCCGCAGTCTGCTGTCCACTGTCTATTGTTAGAGAAATTCTGTCTTTAGTAACAGCTTGGTCAGGACAGAACACAGGAAGTGGGGGTGGGGCTTAGCTAGTGCAGAGAAAGAACACAGAAATTAGTAGGCAGCACTCATGCAGAAGAGAGAAAAGGAGCCTTGGTAGTATATCGGTAGTCTCCTCCAGAGGGTCCACAGATAGTTGTATATTAGTGGCTGTCAGGGTCTCAATAACAGCAGTGACGGCACTTAATATCGCATCACTAAAATCCATGGAGCCTTATACTGGTGTTGGTTCATGCCAACCCAGTAATAGAAATGCTGCTACCTCTTTGATTTCCTTCTCATTTTACTTGTAAAAGGTCTACTGACCTGGGTAGCTTTTCCCCACCACTGGTCTGGTAATGTTGACATGAGTTCAGGCCAACCCAGTACCAGGAGAGCCAATGCTTCTTCAATGTCCTTCTCATTTTACATGGAAGAGGAGGTCCTACTGACCTGGGTTGCTTTCCTCACCACTGGTCTGGTAATGTTGGCACCAGTACATGCCAGCCCAGTACCAGGAGAGTCAATGCTTCCTTAAAGGGAACCTGTCACCCCCCGTGCTGGGGTGACAGGCTCCCGACCCCCGTTAGAGCCCCCTATACTCACTTAATCCCGCCGGGTCCCGCTTCTGGAGGTGGTCGGGTGACGGAGATCTCAGCCACTGCAGCCCGGCGCGCGCGCTGAGAGATGAGTCCAACACCCATAGAGAATGACAGGAGAGTCCAGACAGGTTCCCTTTAAAGCGACTCTGTACCCACAATCTGACCCCCCCCCCCAAACCACTGGTACCTTCAGATAGCTGCTTTTAATCCAAGACCTGTCCTGGGTTCTATTCAGCAGGGGATGCAGTTATTGTCCTAAAACAACTTTTAATCCTGCAGCGCTGTGTCTAACGGCCGGGGCTTACATTTGTATATGCATTAGGCTGGCACCACCTCTCCGTCCTTCTTCCCCACCCTCCTCATCATTAGGAATGTTCCAGGCAGATTGCTTCCTATTCCCCACCTGTGTGTATAATGAACATGGGCTGGATCGTTAATACACCTGTGCAAAGCTCAAACAGCAGTAAATGTTCTTGGATCATTCCTAATGATGAGGAGGGTGGGGAGGAGGGACAGAGAGGTTGTGCCAACCTAATGCATATACAAATGTAAGCCCCGACCATTAGACACAGCGCTGTAGGATTAAAAGTTGTTTTTTAGGACAATAACGGCATCCCCTGCCGAACGGACCCCAGGACAGATCTTCGATTAAAATCAGCTATCCGAAGGTACAAGTGGTTTGGGGGGGACAGATTGTGGGTACAGAGTCGCTTTAACATCCTCCTGATTCCACTTGGAAGAGAAGGTCCTACTGACCTGGGTTGCTTTTGCCCACCATTGGTCGCGTAATGTTGGCAGTTCATGACAAACCAGTACCAGGAGAGCCAATTATTTATCAACATCCTTCCCATCCAATGTAGGAAAGAAGATCCTCATGGCCTGTGGATGCTTCCTCCACCCTTGTCTAGATCACATAATGGTTCCTATAAGCCAGGGGTGGGGAACCTTTTCCATGTCGAGGGCCGGTCGGGCATTTATAAAATCATTCGAGGGCCGCATACCGTGCGCGGCAGTTAGTAGCGGGGGTTTGCAGCACCCAGGGCAAGGCAAAGTATTGTTCACCTAGTGCCCCTGCTATTGTAGTTAACCCCCAGCCATGTCCCTGGTAGCCTAGTTAACCCCCCCAGCCATGCCCCTGGTAGCCTAGTTAACCCCCATCAGGCATGTCCCTGGTAGCCTAGTTAACCCCCATCAGTCATGCCCCTGGTAGCCTAGTTAACCCCCATCAGTCATGTCCCTGGTGGACTAGTTAACCCCCATCAGTCATGTCCCTGGTAGCCTAGTTAACCCGCATCAGTCTTGTCCCTGGTGGACTAGTTAACCCCCATCAGGCATGTCCCTGGTAGCCTAGTTAACCCCCATCAGGCATGTCCCTGGTAGCCTAGTTAACCCCCATCAGGCATGTCCCTGGTAGCCTAGTTAACCCCCATCAGGCATGTCCCTGGTGGCCTAGTTAACCCCCATTAGTCATGTCCCTGGTGGCCTAATTAACCCCCATTAGTCATGTCCCTGGTGGCCTAATTAACCCCCATTAGTCATGTCCCTGGTGGCCTAGTTAACCCCCAACAGTCATGTCCCTGGTGGCCTAGCTAACCCCCATCAGGCCTGTCCCTGGTGGACCAGTTAACCCCCATCAGGCATGTCCCTGGTAGCCTAGTTAACCCACATCAGTCATGTCCCTGGTAGCCTAGTTAACCCACATCAGTCATGTCCCTGGTAGCCTAGTTAATCCCTCAGTCATGTCCCTGGTAGCCTAGTTAACCCCCCATCAGGCATGTCCCTGGTAGCCTAGTTAACCCCCCATCAGGCCTGTCCCTGGTGGCCTAGTTAACCCCCATTAGTCATGTCCCTGGTGGCCTAGTTAACCCCCAACAGTCATGTCCCTGGTGGCCTAGTTAACCCCCAACAGTCATGTCCCTGGTAGCCTAGTTAACCCCCAACAGTCATGTCCCTGGTGGACCAGTTAACCCCCAACAGTCATATGCCTGGTGGACCAGTTAACCCCCAACAGTCATATGCCTGGTGGACCAGTTAACCCCCAACAGTCATGTCCCTGGTGGCCTAGTTATCCCCCCCCCAACAGTCATGTCCCTGGTGGACCAGTTAACCCCCAACAGTCATATGCCTGGTGAACCAGTAAACACCCAACAGTCATGTCCCTGGTGGACCAGTTAACCCCCAACAGTCTTGTCCCTAGTAGCCTAGTTATCCCCCCCCATCACTCATGTCCCTGGTGGACTAGTTAACCCCCATCAGTCATGTCCCTGGTAGCCTAGTTATCCCCCCCCCCCCATCAGTCATATCCCTGGTGGCCTAGTTATCCCCCCCCCATCAGTCATGTCCCTGGTAGCCTAGTTATCCCCCCCCCCATCAGTCATGTCCCTGGTAGCCTAGTTATCCCCCCCCCATCAGTCATGTCCCTGGTAGCCTAGTTATCCCCCCCCCCCATCAGTCATGTCCCTGGTAGCCTAGTTATCTCCCCCCCATCAGTCATGTCCCTGGTAGCCTAGTTATCCCCCCCCCATCAGTCATGTCCCTGGTAGCCTAGTTATCCCCCCCCCATCAGTCATGTCCCTGGTGGCCTAGTTATCCCCCCCCCCAACAGTCATGTCCCTGGTGGACCAGTTAACCCCCAACAGTCATATGCCTGGTGGACCAGTAAACACCCAACAGTCATGTCCCTGGTGGACCAGTTAACCCCCAACAGTCTTGTCCCTAGTAGCCTAGTTATCCCCCCCCATCAGGCATGTCCCTGGTAGCCTATTTAACCCCCAAATAAAAAAAAAATAAACATCCCTCTCACCTTTCCTCCGTTCCCACGCTGTCCAGGTCCTCTTCTCTCCCAGGTCCTCTGTGCCGGTCTTCTCCTGCAGGCGGCGCGCGATTAAATGACGTCATCGCGCGCGGCCCGCAGGAGACTGAAGACACGCGCCGCTTTCGAGGAGGAAGGAGCCGACACAGACAGCACGGCAGCTGTCACAGAGGATGCTGTGTGCGCCGGCTCCTTCCTCCTCCAAAGCAGCGCGTGTCACAGGGGAGCCGCGGGCCGCGGGCCGCGGGCCGCATCGGGAGGTCTCAGGGGCCGGATGCGGCCCGCGGGCCGGAGGTTCCCCACCCCTGCTATAAGCAGAATAACTTTTATAGATTGAGGTGACCCTTGAGAAGAAGAATATGAGGTAAATCTGAGCTGGACTGGACTTTACAGACAACATGGCGGTTCCAAGCTGTCTCTATAGTATGTGCCCCCTGGGCATTGGTGACTGGATCTATCTATAAGGCAATGAATCAGCCGGCCCATTATCTGCCTGACTGTAGACATGTTGGGTGATTCATTTCTACCAAGACTCGGCTAATTGTTTTGCCCTTTGTAACCTATGGGCCGTTACATGGAAACATTAGGCCCACCGCTAATCTGTAATGATGGAATACGAAGAATAATAAGAATCCTCACCACTGTGCAGGAAAATAAAGAAAACCAACCGTATATTGTAGAGCGGGAGGTTAGTTGAGTCTTTTAAAGCCTCCGTGACCTCATCCGCTCCTGGGGAAACAGCAGCAAATTATGACATGATTGCTAACTTCTCGCTAGCGCGGCCATTATTTCTGGCTATGTACTATCATCTGATATGATGAGTTCAATTCCAAGAGCATAAAAGAAAACAAGTTGTTATGTTCCGGCCAGACGAGGAAAAACGACGCATTCTTCTGACTGGAGGAATCAACTTTTCAAACTGCAGTGAAAAAAAAAATCCTAAAAAACATTGAGAGAAGGAAGTGACTGCGTCTTGGTGGTCCTACAGTCATGTGAGAGTCTGTGGTCATCTAGAATGGTCAACAATCCCTGGTGGTCTAGATTGGTGAACGGGTCCTGGTGGTCTAGACTGGTGAACGGGTTCTGGTGATTTAGACTGGTGAACAGGTGCTGGTGGTCAAGACTGGTGAATGAGTCCTGGTGATCTAGACTAGTGAACGGGTTCTGGTAGCCTAGACTGGTGAACGGGTTCTGGTGATCTAGACTGGTGAACGGGTGCTGGTGGTCAAGACTGGTGAATGAGTCCTGGTGATCTAGACTAGTGAACGGGTTCTGGTAGCCTAGACTGGTGAACGGGTCCTGGTGATATTAGGTAGTTTTCTAGTTCAACCAAAGCTTGTCTGGATGGAGAGAAAAAAAATCAAAAATCACCAATATTTGTCCACCTCTAAAAGTAGAGACCGTGCACGCCGGAAGACTACTAATACGGTAGCATAGTGATGGTGGGACGTTAGTTCTGGAACTCTAAGTCTAGAGGTTGGTACACAAAGGGTTTTTTCCACTAAGCAAAATTGGTAAAATAAGATCTGTACCCCATACATAGATGTAAAGGAGGTAAAACAACTGACATCCCTGTACTGTTCTGCTTCCCCATGGATCTGATACCCCATGTCTCATCTCCCCTCACCCCCCATGTCTCCTCTCTCCTCACCCCCCATGTCTCATCTCCCCTCACCCCCCATGCCTCATCTCCCCTCACCCCCATGTCTCATCTCCCCTCACCCCCCATGTCTCATCTCCCCTCACCCCCCATTTTTATATTTATCCGTCTGTATTTATAGAATTAGAGAATCTGCATCTTCATCACCGTACAAAGGAAGTGTGCAAAAAATCCCCACAATTCCCCCATTCACCTCCTCTACTGTACGTCCATTCCATCTGTTACTGGACTAATACTATTAAAGGGATCGTCCAGGCTTAGAAAAACATGGCCGCTTTCTTCGAGACACAGTAGCCCGCTTATCCTCAGGTTGAGTGGGGTTCTGCAGTACATTTACATTGAAGTCTTGCATTACAGATGATGCAGCTTTTCAGTGAGTGCAGTGATTCTGAGCAGTTACACATATGTAATAGGGGCAGATATATACGCCTGGTCAGAAGGAGATCTATCTATCTATCTATCTATCTATCTATCTATCTATCTATCTATCTATCTCCTATCTATCTATCTATCTATCTATCTATCTATCTATCTATCTATCTATCTATCTCCTATCTATCTATCTATCTATCTATCTATCTATCTATCTCCTATCTATCTATCTATCTATCTATCTATCTATCTATCTATCTATCTATCTATCTCCTATCTATCTATCTATCTATCTATCTATCTATCTATCTATCTATCTATCTTTCTCTCCTATCTGTCTATCTATCTATCTCCTATCTATCTATCTATCTATCTATTATCTATCTATCTATCTATCTATCTATCTATCTAACTATCTATCATCTATCTATCTAACTATCTATGTCCTATCTATCTATCTATCTATCTATCTATCTATCTATCTATCTATCTATCTATCTCCTATCTATCTATCTATCTATCTATCTATCTATCTATCTATGTCCTATCTATCTCCTATCTATCTATCTATCTATCTATCTATCTATCTATCTATCTATCTCCTATCTATCTCCTATCTATCTATCTATCTATCTATCTCCTATCTATCTATCTATCTATCTATCTATCTATCTATCTATCTATCTATCTATCTATCTCCTATCTATCTATCTATCTATCTATCTCCTATCTATCTATCTATCTATCTATCTATCTATCTATCTATCTCCCATCTATCTATCTCCTATCTATCTATCTATCTATCTATCTCCTATCTACCTACCTACCTATCTATCTATCTATCTATCTATCTATCTATCTATCTATCTATCTATCTGTGTAGACCACCTCCCCTCCACCACCTCTTCTCTTCTTTTCCTCTGTAGTTCTGTGCAGATATATATGCCTGGTCAGAAGGAGATATATATATATGCCTTATCAGCCATATATATGTGTGTGTGGGCCACCTCCCCTCCACCACCTCTCCTCTTCCTTCCCTCTGTAGCTCTGTGTACTGTAACTCCAATAACTTGCATTATAGCTTCTCAGTGAGTGCAGGGATTCTGAGAAGTTACAGATTTGTAATATATATGTTTATTATCTTTGTATTTGCCGCCATTCTATATGGATGATAGATTCGCTTTAAGGGCTCATGCACACAGTGAGGCGCAGAACCTGAGCTGCTATATAATGCTGCAATTAATACAATATGACAAGTGCTGATTTCCTACAACGTCGCCCTCTTCACCTAATCCATTGTTATTTCTGCAGTTATATTAAAAGAAACATTAGTAATATTCCCAGAAGAGCAGAAAATGTGAAAGATAAATGAATCCGTCAATGGTTCTAGTCTGGATACATTGTTCTGTGTTTCCAGCAATTCATATCACTTAGCGGAGTAACTCTGACAATGGAGACATGTAAGTCCTCCGCACCTTCCACTGACCCTCATCCTGCCAATCATCCTGCAATCTAATACCATCACATAGTACTCTGTGATACCATAGAGGTGGATACATCCTATCAGAGATGGCTTAGATACCTCCCTACAAACAGCATTACATGTGTGATACCATAGAGGTGGATACATCCTATCAGAGATGGCTTAGATACCTCACTACAAACAGCATTACATATGTGATACCATAGAGGTGGATACATCCTATCAGAGATGGCTTAGATACCTCACTACAAACAGCATTACATATGTGATACCGTAGAGGTGGATACATCCTATCAGAGATGATATGCTTAGATACCTCACTACAAACAGCATTACATGTGTGATACCATAGAGGTGGATACATCTTATCAGAGATGATAAGCTTAGATACCTCCCTACAAACAGCATTACATATGTGATACCATAGAGGTGGATACATCCTATCAGAGATGGCTTAGATACCTCACTACAAACAGCATTACATATGTGATACCATAGAGGTGGATACATCCTATCAGAGATGGCTTAGATACCTCACTACAAACAGCATTACATATGTGATACCATAGAGGTGGATACATTCTATCAGAGATGATAAGCTTAGATACCTCACTACAAACAGCATTACATATGTGATACCATATAGGTGGATACATCCTATCAGAGATGACATGCTTAGATACCTCACTACAAACAGCATTACATATGTGATACGGCTTACACGGCTCATCAGATAGGATGACACATGATAGGCTTAGATACCCTATCTTATCAGACAGTATCTAACACAATACATTAAGGCTGGGTTCACACTACGTATATTTCAGTCAGTATTGTGGTCCTCATATTGCAACCAAAACCAGGAGTGGATTAAAAACACAGAAAGGATCTGTTCACACAATGTTGAAACTGAGTGGATGGCCGCCATATAACAGTAAATAACGGCCATTATTTCAATATAACAGCCGTTGTTTTAAAATAACAGCAAATATTTGCCATTAAATGACGTCCATCCACTCAATTTCATCATTGTGTGGACAGAGCCTTTCTGTGTTTTTATTCCACTCCTGGTTTTGGTTGCAATATGAGGACCACAATACTGGCTGAAATATACGTAGTGTGAACGCAGCCTAATTAGGGTGGTATTACACGGAACGATTATCATTAGAAAAATCGTTAAATCGTTCGGATTTGAACGATAATCGTTAAATATAATAGCAGACAACGATTAAACGACCAACGAGAAATCGTTGGCCGTTTAAAAGAATTTGGACGTTTGCAAGACGTGCGCATGTAATAAGACATCGTTCGGTCGTCCGCAGTAGCGATGACAGGATGAACGCAATACTGATCACAAGTAACGATCATCGTTCCGTGTAATTGGGCTGTTTGAGATCATTTCTCATTAATCGTTGATCGCCTTAGATACCCAGGTTCATCAGACAGTATCACATAGGATAGGCTTAGATACCTTAGCTCATCAGACAGTTTCACAGCTAATAGACTTAGATACCCTGGGACATCAAGCAGTATTACATACGATAGGCTTAGATACTGTGGCTCACAAGGCAGTATCACATAGTATAGGCTTAGATACATTAGCTCATCATACAGTATCACATAGGATAGGGTTAGATACATTGGCTCATCATACAGTATCACATAGCTTAGGCTTAGATACCCTAGCTCATCTGGCAGTGTCACATAGGACAGGCTTAGATACATTGACTCATAATGCAGTATCACATGGGACAAGCTTAGGTACATTGGCTCTTCAGGTGGTATCACATTGGACAGGCTTAGATACATTGTTTAATCAGGCGGTATCACATAGGACAGGCTTAGATACATTGGGTCATCAGGCGGTATTACATATGTCAGGCTTAGATACATTGGCTCATCAGGTGGTCTCACATAGAACAGGCTTAGATACATTGGCTCATCCTCCATCCTGGTCCTTTGCTCCTGTTGTTTTGGGCTGAGGAGGCTGCTGTGCTTTGAGTCTCCCCCCCGGTGAGGATGAGGAGGGATGAGGGGCCTCAGGTGCAGACATTGGACCTGTCACTCTCACTGAATCCCATTGGCCGCTCACTATTCTCTCCCTGACACTTTGAAGCAATCCTTTCTCCATCTCTGTAAATTGAGATTGCTTCCAACCCGGAGCCCCCCATCTGTCAGTGTGCCGGAGCCGGGTGTTATCCTGCATTGTCTGGGGACGCAGCCGCCATTGTCTCACACATATTCAATTACTCCTCAACTTCTGCGCTGACATCCAGAAAATAAGACTAAATGGGGACCGAGGCGGGAAGAATTTAGAGGGAGAGAGAGAGGGAGAGATCTGTACTGTCTGCTGAGACATCACCACATACTCCTTACTGCTTCTCCTCAGGGCAGCGCCAACACTACATGGGCACAGGACCCTCCATGATCAGGGGAATAGTCCCGGGACCAATGGCTGTGAATGTACAAAGTGGCACACGTAATTGTTGGGGATCAGTAGCTTCCACTATAGGAGCATCTATGGTTGCCACCCAGGGGGCACCTGTGATTGGCACCCTTGGAGCATCTATAGTTGGCACCCTGGGAACATCTGTGACTGGCAACCTGGGGGCATCTATGGTTGGCACCCTGGGGGCATCTATGGTTGTCGCCCTGGGGACATCTATAGTTGGCACCCTGGGGGCATCTGTGACTGGCACCCTGGAGGCATCTATGGTTGGCAACTTGGGGGCATCTATGGTTGGCACTCAGTGGGTAAGGGCCCTATTCCACCGGACGATTATCGTTTGCATAATCGTTAACGATTAACGATCTCAAACGACCGCTATTGCGAAAGACCTGAAAACGTTCACTCATTTCCATGGAACGATAATCGTTACTTATGATCGTAATTGTGATTGTTTTGCTCCGCTATTTATTCGCTATTGCGTTCGTATCTATTGCAAACGACCGAACGATGTCTTATTCAATGCAAACGATTTGCGAACGAGCAACGATAAAAATAGGTCCAGGTCTTATAAAGCGATCAACGATTTCTCGTTCGGTCGTTAATCGTTAACTGCATTTCAACCGAACGATTATCGTTTAGATTCGAACGATTTAACGATGATCGTCCGGTGGAATAGGGGCCTTACTCTCTAGCTGGCACTAACTGCAACTAATTTTAGTATTATGGGAATGTCATTGGCACTCAAGGCTACATTGGTGGCCATCATTCTAGTGGGCATCTACAGCAGGCATCCTGGGGGTCCTATGGTGGCACTCTGGGGGTATCTGTAGCTAGAACTGGTTTTCACAACAGAAAACTGCAGATCCCATAGACTTCTATTGTCTATTCCCTTCCGCTATTACTGCCGGTACCAGGACTATGCCTAGTGTGAATAGTCCAGCAGATATCAATAGGCACTAATTTTGTCGTTAATTGTGGATCTGCAGTTACGGACACAATTATGTGTGAATTAAGACTTAGGGGTCATTCTCTGGTTTTGTGCTTGGTCCACAATTACGGACAACCATAGAACGGACATCAATGTTCATGGCGATATTGATTAAATCTTTGCGGCAATATACTGACAAACTGTACTGTGATTGCCCTTTAAGTGACCTCTAAGACAGGGAACACAGAGACACAGAGGTTGCTAAGTTTTATATGTAAGTGTTATATAGATGACATTGCTCAGTGCTGCCCCCCATGCAGTAAGGGGGTAGTATATACAGAAACTTAGGGAAGCAGGATCATCATGGCTGCCAGTCTACATCCACCAACCCAGGGGCAGCTGAAAGTCGGAGAAAAATGGTGAAAAATACTGTATACATGTTATATAGAAGAAATGGCCAGAACTAGTGCTCCTCCTCATGAACCCAGGGGACAGCTGCAAACTTATTAAAGTGTGAGTAGCCTTTACAGTGACTTTAGTGGATATGTCCGTGAGTCCTCACTATAGCAGGTTATGCACATGAGGCCGGAGGATTTCATTATGGGTATAGGGGTCAGGCCGGGGCTCATCTATTCCCTGAGGTCGGGTTAATGTCACAGTATATAGCGGGCAGGGGAGGGGGGGGCACCTCTGACATCACATTATTATCCATCACTATCTGGCAGATGATTAGATGAGGACACTCAGGTCACTTGGTTAATCGGCACCATCCCCGGACGGCATTTCCATCTTCCTCCTCCGATGAATATATTAGTGAATAGTTTCTGTGGGAGCAGATATAATAAAAGGATACGGGATATAATAGAAGGATATGGGATATAATAGGAGGATATGGGATATTATTGAAGGATATGGGATATTATAGGAGGATATGGGATATAATAGGAGGATATGGCATATTATAGGAGAATATGGGATATTATAGGAGCATATGGGATATAATAGGAGGATATGGGATATAATAGGAGGATATGGGATATTATTGAAGGATATGGGATATTATAGGAGGATATGGGATATAATAGGAGGATATGGCATATTATAGGAGAATATGGGATATTATAGGAGCATATGGGATATAATAGGAGGATATGGGATATAATAGGAGGATATGGCATATTATAGGAGAATATGGGATATTATAGGAGCATATGGGATATAATAGGAGGATATGGGATATTATTGAAGGATATGGGATATTATAGGAGGATATGGAATATAATAGGAGGAAATGGCATATTATAGGAGCATATGGGATATAATAGGAGGATATGGAATATAATAGGAGGATATGGGATATAATAGGAGGATATGGCATATTATAGGAGAATATGGGATATTATAGGAGCATATGGGATATAATAGGAGGATATGGGATATTATAGGAGGATATGGGATATAATAGGAGGATATGGGATATTATAGGATGATATGGGATATAATAGGAGGATATGGGATATTATAGGAGGATATGGGATATTATAGGAGGATATGGCATATTATAGGTAGAAACAAAGAACAAAAAGAAAGGCATAAATCGTGTTTTATGTGAACATCGGTTTCTACTACGTTGTTTGGTGGTGAGCGCAATCTCCAGGTCATTTTTTTGTCATTTTTGGCACCTTTTGGTTTTACATGGCATATTATAGGAGCATATGGGATATTATAAATGGATATGAGGTATTATAGTAGGATATGGGATATTATAGGAGGGTATGGAATATTATAGGAGGATATGGGATATGCAGTGGCGTAACCACCGTGGTCGCGGGGGTCGCCGCCGCGACCGGGCCCGCCACAAGGGGGGCCCGCGGGGCCCCCCGATCAATCACTCTTGTGACCGCAAGCATTGTTTTGCTTGCGGTCACAAGAGTCTGGCTCCGTCTTTCCCACGGCTGCTGCGCGGCTGCCGGGGGTGTCGCGTCTTACCCCCGGCAGCGCGCGCATCCCAGAACTCCCTGCGCGCCTTGGGCCCTGACTTCCGGTTTCCGGCGCGCAGGGAGTTCTGGGATGCGCGCGCTGCCGGGGATAAGACGCGACACCCCCGGCAGCCGGGGGAGTGAGGATCAACGTGGGAGCGCGTTGTCAGGTGAGTTAAGTTTTGTTTTTTTATCAGCCTGTACGGGTGGGGGGAAAGGAGGGGGGCATCTATGAGGGTGGGGGGAAAGGAGGGGGCCATCTATGAGGGTGGGGGGAAAGAGGGGGCCATCTATGAGGGTGGGGGGAAAGAGGGGGCCATCTATGAGGGTGGGGGGAAAGAGGGGGCCATCTATGAGGGAGGGGGGGAAGGGGACCATCTATGAGGGTGGGGGGAAAGAGGGGGCCATCTATGAGGGTGGGGGGAAAGGAGGGGGGGCATCTATGTGGGTGGGGGGAAAGGAGGGGGGCATCTATGAGGGTGGGGGGAAAGGAGGGGGCCATCTATGAGGGTGGGGGGGAAAGAGGGGGGCATCTATGAGGGTGGGGGGAAGAGGGGGGCATTTATGAGGGTGGGGGGAAAGAGGGGGGCCATCTATGAGGGTGGGGGGAAGGAGGGGGCCATCTATGAGGGTGGGGGGAAAGAGGAGCCATCTATGAGGGTGGGGGGAAAGAGGGGCCATCTATGAGGGTGGGGGGAAAGAGGGGCCATCTATGAGGGTGGGGGGAAAGAGGGGGACCATCTATAAGGGAGGGGGGGAAGGGGACCATCTATAAGGGGGGGGGGACCATCTATAAGGGAGGGGGGGGAAGGGGACCATCTATAAGGGAGGGGGGGAAGGGGACCATCTATAAGGGAGGGGGGGGGAAGGGGACCATCTATAAGGGAGGGTGGGGGGAGAGGGGGCCATCTATAAGGGAGGGGGGGGGGGAGAGGGGACCATCTATAAGGGAGGGTGGGGGGAGAGGGGACCATCCATAAGGGAGGGTGGGGGGAGAGGGGACCATCTATAAGGGAGGGTGGGGGGAGAGGGGACCATCCATAAGGGAGGGTGGGGGGAGAGGGGACCATCTATAAGGGAGGGTGGGGGGAGAGGGGACCATCCATAAGGGAGGGTGGGGGGAGAGGGGGCCATCTATAAGGGAGGGGGTAGAGGGGGCCATCTATTTGGGGGGGGGGGCAACATAGGGGGAGAGGGAATACACAGAGGGGGGCATATATTATTAGGAGGTCACATAGAGTCAGGGCTACCCACTAAAGGAGGGTGTAAAGGGGACAGTACAGATGTGCAGTGTGTATATAGATGAGGATGGTGTCAGTGTGAGGAGCCTAATATGTCTGTCTGGCAGATTCTGTGGATTCGTGGCTCGGAGAAGTTCTCATAACGGCCCAGGACAGATGGAGAAGATGATGAAAAGGGAAGAACTCCGATCAGAAAAGACGTCCCCCTGTGAGTCACCTGATATATCTGCACTGTAATGTATATGGTGTATAGAGCCTGTGTAGAGCTGGGGCCACCTCTATATGACTGGATGAGGTGATTTAGTGTACTGGATTTGGTCAGTAACAATATGGTGGTGATGGTAGTGGTTGTGGTGTGGCAGTAATGTTTCCTCCCTATATACTGGTATTACTGGTAATATTGGTCTCAGTATACAGGATTTGGTCGGTCACAGTATGGCGGTAATAGGTAATATCTGTCTTGGTGTGTGTGTGTGTGTGTATATATATATATATATATATATATATATATATACATACAGTGGTACCTTGGTTAAAGAGTAACTTCGTTTAAGAGCGTTTTGGTTTAAGAGCTCACAGTTTTTCAAAATTGTGACTTGGTTTAAGAGCATTGCTTTGGTTTAAGAACTTCCTGTATGGGGTTGGGAGCGCGAGTGGAGAAGGGGCATGGCCTGCATAGCGGGGTCTACAGCACTGTACTCTAAACACCTTCCAAATCATAGCAGATCCCCTTCAGGCTGGGGCTTACATCAAGGGACAGGACTGTGTGTGGGGGGGTAATCTCTCCATAGCTGTAACCCCTCTCTCCCCGGACAGAGAGTGCTGCATGTATGTGCCCACATCTGCCCTGCTCATTCCTTCCTGCTCCCTGCAGTCTCTGTCAGCCCTTGTGTTTCCCATCCTCTCCATTACTGTACAGTACAAAATAATAAATATATTTGGGGTGTGGAACCAATTGTCTGCATTTACATGATTTCTTATAGGAAAATTTGCTTTGGTTTAAGAGTGGATTTGGATTACAAGCACGGTCCTGGAACGAATTATGCTCATAATCCAAGGCACCACTGTGTGTATATATATATATATATATATATATATATATATATATATATATATATATATAATACACACACACACACAACAATAGCATCACTTGGTCATGAAAGGAGGGGGGGGGGGGCCCAAGTTGGCCTCTCGCACCAGGGCCCAGGAGACATTAGCTACGCCCCTGGGGATATGGGTATGGGATATCATAGGAGACGATGGAGGGAAATCTGCATCATCCAGGATCTTTCTATTTCCAGACCAACAAAGGTCCCATAAAGGATTACATAGTCAGCGACTAAAATGGCTGATTTCCCATTACAGCTCAAGGGGAACCCCAAAAAAAGATTTGATGCTGAATTTAAAAAACACTTCCACAAGGTCAGCATCGGTCCTGGAAGCTGAGATATTGGCTGCTTTATGGAGGCAGAAACTTAACCTAGACCGCAAGGCAAATTTGTACCCAGACCCCCCAATAATCCAGTGCCATTCATAGTCCTGGTGACCTCCAGTGTCTGGATGGGACTAAAATCTCTACACCCCCATAGTTCTATCTGGATGGTGTGCAGGGGGCTCACACTGAGTGCTGCTTATGGTGGAGGCACAATGGACGGTGGAAGAGAAGACAATTAGCCCCCATAGACATGATATTGTTGGGTACTCCCACTTAAAGGGGAGCTCCAGTGGCTTTTTTTCCTTTCAAAAGAACTGGTGCCTGTATGTTAAATAGATTTGTAATTTACTTCTATTTAAAAATCTCCAGCCTTCCAGTACTTATCAGCTGCTATATGCCCTGCAGGAAGTGGTGTATTCTCTTCAGTCTGACACAGTGCTCTCTGCTGCCACCTCTGCCCATGTCAGGAACTGTCCAGAGCAGCAGCAAATCCCCATAGACAACCTCTCCTGCTCTGGACAGTTCCTGACATGGACAGAGGTGGCAGCAGAGAGAACTGTGTCAGACTGGAGAGAATGCACCACTTCCTGCAGGACATACAGCAGCTGATAAGTACCAAAAGACTAGAACATTTAAAATAGTAAGTAAGTTGCAAATCTGTATAACTTTCTGACACCAGTTGATTTATTAGAATAAAAAATTTACTGGAAAATGCCCTTTAGCTAAGCAGTAGAGACATGCTGGTACATGTAGTGCCCCAATTATCCAAAAAAGACACAATTTATCTATGTGTAACCAAACGCAACCTCCACAGTCTAAATCAATCAGGCCGTAAATCAGGACGTTATTATGGCCGTGCACTTACAGTCGGGCGTTGTGGGCTCCGGCAGATGGATGAACACGGATTTATGATTATTTTTGTATAAATATATTGATATAAGTGTAAGAAAAAAAACAATTTACTGCCGCCTGGGTAGCATCTATATAAATGTCAGCGCAGAGGGAGTGACGGATCCCTTCCATCCCGGATAACATATGGCGAGGCAGGCGCTGCGCACGCTGCACACTGTCCCCTCCGCATCCGCGCCGGTCACAGCTCTAGCCGAGCAGCTTTATGCCGCTGTAAATCTCTTATTTACTTGGAGCAGCCGCACTATCTGGGAGCCTGGCCGTTATTTATGGGGGATTCTGCGCTCATAGATCCTGGAACTGGACGGCTAACAAAGTCACCGCTCTGCGGGTCCTGGATGCTGCGGGACCGTCTCACAAAGCTGTGCTATATTATACTGTATGTGATATATAACACCATAACCATTATACTCACAATAGGAAAAACAGCTAACACATGCCGAGAATTATCAGCCAACAATCCATTGTAGATGTGGGAGTATATATAGTAAGTTATTCAACTACAGTACTCAAAAGGGTGCTACTGCTCTTACATAAAGGCCCCCAAATCATATACCTTGAGTTACACTCCAGAGCTGCACTCCCTATTCTGCTGGTGGGGTCACTGTGTACATACATTACATTACTAATCCTGTACTGATCCTGAGTTACATCCTGTATTATACTCCAGAGCTGCACTCACTATTCTGCTGGTGGGGTCACAGTGTAATACATTACTGATCCTGAGTTATATCCTGTATTATACTCCAGAGCTGCACTCACTATTCTGCTGGTGGGGCCGCTGTATACATACATTACTTATCTACCATTACTTGTTACCTCCTGTGTTATACTCCAGAGCTGCACTCACTATTCTGCTGGTGGGGTCACTGTGTACATATATTACATTACTGATCCTGAGTTACATCCTGTATTATATTTCAGAGCTGCACTCACTATTCTGCTGGTGGGGTCACTGTGTACATACATTTAGAGATGAGCGAACCTGGAGCATGCTCAAGTCGTTCCGAACCCAAACTTTCGGCATTTGATTAGCGGTGGCTGCTGAAGTTGGATAAAGCCCTAAGGCTATGTGGAAAATATGGATATAGTCATTGGCTGTATCCATGTTTTCCAGACAACCTTAGAGCTTTATCCAAGTTCAGCAGCCACCGCTAATCAAATGCCGAATGCTCGGGTTCGGATCGACTCGAACCCGAACCCGGTTCGCTCATCTCTTCATACATTACATTACTTATCCTGAGTTACATCCTGTATTATACTTCAGAGCTGCACTCACTATTCTGCTGGTGGGGTCACTGTGTACATACATTACTTATCTACCATTATTTGTTACCTCCTATGGTATACTCCAGAGCTGCAATCATATTTATACTGGGTTCAGACATTAACTATATCAGCACTCCCTGCTTGTTCAGTGTCTGCACAAATGATTCCATTCTTAGAAGGACATCAATTCTGAAACCAGTTGTACATTCAACTCATGTAAGAATTTGTACTATGAACATTCAGCTCTGCTACATCTGGAGGTGTTCTAGGCTCACAGCTCCGCTGCATCTGGAGGTGTTCTAGGCTCACGGCTCTGCTACATCTGCAGGTGTTCTAGGCTCATGGCTCTGCTACATCTGGAGGTGTTCTAGGCTCATGGCTCTGCTACATCTGGAGGTGTTATAGGCTCATGGCTCTGCTACATCTGGAGGTGTTCTAGGTTTACAGCTCTGCTGCATTTGGAGATTTTCTAGGCTCATGGCTCTGCTACATCTGGAGGTGTTCTAGGCTCACGGCTCTGCTACATCTGCAGGTGTTCTAGGCTCATGGCTCTGCTACATCTGGAGGTGTTCTAGGCTCATGGCTCTGCTACATCTGGAGGTGTTCTAGGCTCATGGCTCTGCTACATCTGGAGGTGTTCTAGGTTTACAGCTCTGCTGCATTTGGAGATTTTCTAGGCTCATGGCTCTGCTACATCTGGAGGTGTTCTAGGCTCACGGCTCTGCTACATATGGAGGTGTTCTAGGCTCACAGCTCTGCTACATCTGGAGGTGTTCTAGGTTTACAGCTCTGCTGCATTTGGAGATTTTCTAGGCTCATGGCTCTGCTACATCTGGAGGTGTTCTAGGCTCACGGCTCTGCTACATCTGGAGGTGTTCTAGGCTCACAGTTCTGCTGCATTTGGAGATTTTCTAGGCTCAGGGCTCTGCTACATCTGGAGGTGTTCTAGGCTCATGGCTCTGCTACATCTGGAGGTGTTCTAGGCTCAGGGCTCTGCTGTTCTTCCTGTATATTCCGCATATTATATAGATATGACTCTGCTTCTCAGTTTTATTCTCTCTCTTTATTTATAGTATCTTGTAATTGCAAGAAACTAAATGTAGATTTCCTATTAGAGCCCCCGGCGCTGTGTACGCTACAGGGGATTGTCTGCTCCTTCAAGAAACTACAGCTCTGTGGAAATTTTCACTGACAGCTCCATTGAAGTGAACAGAGATGAGCTGCAATATCACATCTAACCTGGTGTGGCGCTGTTTATACTTGGAAGACGCCACCTTTATCTGATTCTACACGAACTGAGGAGGGGACTAGAATTGTGAAATCTATGCTGGTGTCATGTAAAATTTACATTTAGTTTGATGAATTACAGGTTAACACTAATCCTCTAAGCCATTGGTGTCCAATCTGTGGCCCTCCAGCTGTTGCAAGACTTCAGTTTTCATCTTTCCTGGACAGCCAAAGCTTTAGCTGATCAGGCATGATGGAAATTGTAGACTTAAAGTGCACAGTTTGGACTTCTCTCCTCTAACCCCAAGGGAAAAACAATCCTTCAGCCATTGATCTCTAGAGGTTTCCTCCACAGGAGGTTTTTCCTCTCCAAAGAGCTGGAGGATAAGTCTATGAAAGTCAGTGATTTTTTCCTGGTTTTCCATAACAGTTTTCTATGTCTGTGCGCCAGCTCATTGCCATTGATTGCCCAGGTAACCCTGCAATAGACACAAGAATCACCAAAGGGTAAAGGATGATCAACCATGATCCAGTCTTTTTGTACAAATTTTTTTCAAAAATGTACAGTCTGATGAACTGCTCCCCGCAATATTCTGCTGCATGTTCTCCCTCTAGACTCTGAGATGTCTGAGATCCGTATTATAAGAATTCAGAAGACAAGGAAGCTCTGGGGACACAAACAGAACTGGACCAAAAAAAAAGCCTCAGGAAAACTCTTCTGGCTGCAATGATATGCTGATCAGATGCAAATTAATCCCATAAAGAGACAGAGAAACATGGTGAAATCCTGCGAGAGCTCGACGCGTTTCTAGCGTTATTCATGGTGGACAAGATTCTGCAAACAGCACTGATGTGACGGATCTAAGAGGAGATCTCCACCCCTGTGACCCCTGCAGAACAACCACTGAAAGAAGAAACAAGCCGGGACACTCCCCGAGTGATGGAACCGAGCAGCTGCAATGCACGGACATGATACACAATAACATCCTGAAATATTCTGTGTGACTTCACATAACCAGCATAGCAGGCCCCAGGCTTAACCATGGATATAGTATATATAACGTATAATACTGACTGGTGGCAAAGAGGGGGAGACACTGAGGAGCGACTAATGGAGTCATAGAGTAATGGAGGGCGGACACTACAGAACCCTGATTATATAAGGAGACATCTACAAAGTGTTATCTAATAGGGAAGCAGAGAAAGAGCGATACAATGGATTGATTCCAATGGACCCTGCTATAACCTGGGTATCTCCTGTATATAGTCATATATGTACAGCTGGTATAACCTGGGGATCTCCTGTATATAATGATATATGTACAGCTGGTATAACCTGTACACTGTATCTCCTGTATATAATTATTTATGTACAGCTGGTATAACCTGGGTATCTCCTGTATATAGTGATATATGGACAGCTGGTATAACCTGGGGATCTCCTGTATATAATTATATATGTACAGCTGGTATAACCTGGGTATCTCCTGTATATAGTGATATATGGACAGCTGGTATAACCTGGATATATATTGTATATAATTATATATGTACAGCTGGTATAACCTGGGTATCTCCTGTATATAATTATATATGTACAACTGGTCTAACCTGGGTATATACTGTATATAATTATATATGTACAGCTGGTATAACCTGGGGATCTCCTGTATATAATTATATATGTACAGCTGGTATAACCTGGGGATCTCCTGTATACAATGATATATGTACAGCTGGTATAACCTGGGGATCTCCTGTATATAATGATATATGTACAGCTGGTATAAACTGGGGATCTCCTGTATATAATTATATATGTACAGCTGGTATAACCTGGGGATCTCCTGTATATAATTAAATATGTACAGCTGGTATAACCTGGGGATCTCCTGTATATAATTATATATGTACAGCTGGTATAACCTGTGGATCTCCTGTATATAATGATATATGTACAGCTGGTATAACCTGGGAATCTCCTGTATATAATTATATATGTACAGCTGGTATAACCTGTGGATCTCCTGTATATAATGATATATGTACAGCTGGTATAACCTGGGAATCTCCTGTATATAATTATATATGTACAGCTGGTATAACCTGTGGATCTCCTGTATATAATGATATATGCACAGCTGGTATCACCTGGGGATCTCCTGTATATAATGATATATGTACAGCTGGTATAATCTGGGTATCTCTTGTATATAGTGATATATGTACAGCCGGTATAATCTGGGTATCTCTTGTATATAGTGATATATGTACAGCTGGTATAACCTGGGTATCTTTCAGTATGAGCCCTTTGCGTCTCTCTCTGACTGGCTCTCTGCTCTCGGACTCCTCTAGCATGGTGGGGATGCAGCTATAGATTTTCTGGTGTATTTGCTTGTGTGACTCTTTCCCATTTGTAGCTAATAAGTTAGAGGTAATGGTGCGTGCAGATATTAGATACATACCTGTTCACACTCTGTAGTTTTACAATCCTCATGTATCTTTTTCTGCTTTTTCTTCCTTTGGTGATTGTGCAGACTCTGAATGTGATCTGTAGTTTACTGTCTAATTCTGAAGTTGTGATACAAGGAGTGATGTCCCCCATGGGAGGATTCCAGGTGCTTGGCTTCACAATGTCTATGGATAAGCCCCATCACTCACCTACATTCCGGCTGCAGGAAATCTCCCAGAATTAATTGAGCCGAAATTTCTGCTAATGACAATTAATCTTCAGAATTTAAAGTAGTGATTATACGTAGTCCGCGAAATGTCAATATGAAGCAAGAGACTCGGGCGGCAGAAGGAGCGCTGTGTCCTTAATGTAGTGTGAAATATAAATCCTAATGTACTATCAATTCTATTATTCATACCGCAACACATCAACGGGAAACACACCGCATAGACACATACAGAGATGCCTGGTATATAATATCTGCTTATCATGCTTATTTATGTACATGGGGGCAGTATTATAGTAGTTATATTCTTGTATATAGGAGCAGTATTAAAGTAGTATATTCCTGTATATAGGAGCAGTATTATAGTAGTTATATTCTTGTATATAGGGAGCAGTATTATAGTAGTTATATCCCTGTATATAGGAGCAGTATTATAGTAGTTATATTCTTGTATATAGGGGGCAGTATTATAGTAGTTATATTCTTGTATATAGGAGCAGTATTATAGTAGTATATTCCTGTATATAGGAGCAGTATTATAGTAGTTATATTCTTGTATATAGGAGCAGTATTATAGTAGTTATATTCCCGTATATAGGAGCAGTATTATAGTAGTTATATTCTTGTATATAGGAGCAGTATTATAGTAGTTATATTCCTGTATATAGGGAGCAGTATTATAGTAGTTATATCCCTGTATATAGGGGCAGTATTATATTAGTTATATTCCTGTATATAGGGGACAGTATTATAGTAGTTATATTCTTGTATATAGGAGCAGTATTATAGTTATTATATTCCTGTATATAGGGGACAGTATTATAGTAGTTATATTCCTGTATATAGGGGACAGTATTATAGTAGTTATATACCTGTATATAGGAGCAGTATTATAGTAGTTATATTCCTGTATATAGGAGCAGTATTATAGTAGTTATATTCCTGTATATAGGAGCAGTATTATAGTAGTTATATTCCTGTATATAGGAGCAGTATTATAGTAGTTATATTCCTGTATATAGGAGCAGTATTATAGTAGTTATACGGTCCAGGAGAGAAAGAAGCGCTGCACCTATGCCTGACACTAGTGCCTCTCGGCTGCATATGAAGAAACATCAGAAGTTTGTGTGTAAATTGATCAAGCCATACTGCCCCATGTACCAACATGCAGGTCTCTGATACACACGGGTCCCTACACTAAGTCCACACTGTGTCGGTCAGTGACCACCACCCCCACCAGGCGTGCACTGGCTAGGAAGGGAGGCCATGGAACAGCCATAGGTGTGAGGTGCAGAGCTATTTTCTCTTCTTGTCCGTATTTTACATTTCTCCCTTTTTCTCAGTGTTTGCACTTCTCCTGGTAAGACCCACATGACCGCAATTAGCAGCAGACACCTGTGCACACATGACTTGTACCTCCTATCCTTCCCATTCTACCTGCTGGAGTGGGGTGAGTGTTTTAGACCTTGTTCACACATGTGTTGTTTGGTGACAGCTTTCTTCACCGGCGGTTCCTGCTGGGATTTACGGGGGCATCTGGGTATTGGTCCTGTGACAGTGGGGTTGCAGGACCGTTCTATGGCCTCCCTTCCCTGGTTGTGCACGCCTTGCCGGGATGGCGGTCGCTGACTGACACAGTGGTGAGTTAGTGTAGGGACCCATGTGAGCCAGGAGACCTGCACGCTGGTACATGGGGCAATATGGTTTGATCAAATTATATACCAATATCCTGGAGTTAAGGAAGGGGCGGGGAGAAGAGGCCATCTATAAGGGGGGGTGGGGGGGAGAAGAGGCCATCTATAAGGGGGGGTGGGGGGGAGAAGAGGCCATCTATAAGGGGGGGTGGGGGGGAGAAGAGGCCATCTATAAGGTGGGGGGGAGAAGAGACCATCTATAAGGTGGGGGGGAGAAGAGGCCATCTAGGACATACAGTCTTAGTGATAGTAACCTCAGCCTGTCGGGAATCTCGGATGTCCGTATAACACCGGTGCTTTATCCCATTCAATATTCATGTAGTTGTGATAAAACATAAGCGCTCCTCTTTACTTCAGCCCTGACTGTCTGTAATGAATTGCTTATTCCTCAGGGCGCAGTCTTTCTTTCCTGCTGCCGGCTTTCCTGGCCACGTGCTCCCTATAAGTCTATCAGGAGGATATTTAAGGCCATTTAAAGGTAAAGCGTCTGTAATGGAGTCGTCTGGTGGAGCTGGTAGGACGCGGTGGCACTGCTGAGCTGAATGTGTCCATAAAACACAGTGACAGCACATAAAGATGCCAGTCAGGCCGCCCGACATAAGTGATGGCTCCGCATCCTCTCTCTGCTAATTACCGTCACTTATTTATGCCACTTTTATCAACTTAATACAGCTGTTCACTTATCTGCCAGGAGTCGGAGCTGTGAGCGAGATTCATCTAAAAACTGTAAAAGCAAATGACCTGAGAATGCTTTATGGCGCCCGCTCCATTGTTACCGGTGGCAGCAAAACTCTGAGAAAAGTTTCCCAAGTCTATTAATGTTCAGGAACTTTCCAGAGTGCTTAATCTTTAATGGAAATGACTGCTTGCTGTCAGTGAATGGAATCACTCTGCCTTCCATCCTCTCTGCATAGACCCATTCAGTTCTTAAAGCTGATGGTATCCTACACTTGTTCCAGTCTAATCCACTACATACCAGGGGGCAGCATATATACCATGGAGGGAGAGTATATATACCATGGAGGGAGAGCATATATACTATGGAGGGAGAGCATATACAGTATACCATGGAGGGAGAGCATATATACCATGAAGACAGAGCATATATACCATGAAAGGAGAGCATATATACCATGAAGACAGAGCATATATACCATGGAGGAAGAGCATATATACCATGGAGGGAGAGTATATATACCATGGAGGGAGAGTATATATACCATGGAGGGAGAGTATATATACCATGGAGGGAGAGCATATATACCATGGAGGGAGAGTATATATACCATGGAGGGAGAGCATATATACTAGGGATGGTCTGAATCTGCCGAGGTTCGGGTTCGTATGAACCCGAACGATCAGCATTCGATTCCTGCTGTCTGCCCGCTCTGTGCAGCGGGTGGATACAGCGGGAGTAACGCATGGAAAACTGGGATACAGCCTATGGTTATGGCTGTATCCGTTTTCCAGGCGGTCCTTCCGCTGTATCCACCCGCTCCACGTAGAGCGCAGACAGCGGGAATCATTTCCGAGGGTTCGAGTTCGAACCAGGTTCGGACCATCCCTAATATATACTATGAAGGGAGAGCATATACAGTATACCATGGAGGGAGAGCATATATACCATGAAGACAGAGCATATATACCATGAAGACAGAGCATATATACCATGAAGACAGAGCATATATACCATAGCGGGAGAGCATAAATACCACGGAGGGAGAATATATATACCATGGAGGGAGAGCATATATACCATGGAGGGAGAGCATATATACCATGGAGGGAGAGCATATATACCATGGAGGGAGAGCATATATACGATGGAGAGAGAGCATATATATACCATTGGGGTAGAGTATATACCATGGAGACATAGCATATATACCATGGAGAGCATATATACGATGGAGAGAGCATATATACCATGGAGGGAGAGCATATATACCATGGAGGGAGAGCATATACTGTATACCATGGAGAGCATATATACCATGGAGGGAGAGGATATACACCATGGAAGAAGAGCATATATACCATGGAGGGAGAGCATATATACCATGGAGAGAGAGCATATATACCATGGAGGGAGAGCATATATACCATGGAGGGAGAGCATATATACTATGGAGGGAGAGCATATATACCATGGAGAGAGAGCATATATACCATGGAGGGAGAGCATATACTGTATACCATGGAGAGCATATATACCATGGAGGGAGAGGATATACACCATGGAAGAAGAGCATATATACCATGGAGACATAGCATAAATACCATGGAGAGAGAGAGCATATATACCATTGGGGTAGAGTATATACCATGGAGACATAGCATATATACCATGGAGAGCATATATACGATGGAGAGAGAGCATATATACCATGGAGGGAGAGCATATATACCATGGAGACATAGCTGACAGGAGGCACAGGGCTAGCGGCCATCAGCTGACAGGAGGCACAGGGCTAGCGGCCATCAGCTGACAGGAGGCACAGGGCAGGCGGCCATCAGCTGACAGGAGGCACAGGGCAGGCAGCCATCAGCTGACAGGAGGTACAGGGCAGGCAGCCATCAGCTGACAGGAGGCACAGGGCAGGCAGCCATCAGCTGACAGGAGGTACAGGGCAGGCAGCCATCAGCTGACAGGAGGCACAGGGCAGGCAGCCATCAGCTGACAGGAGGCACAGGGCTAGCGGCCATCAGCTGACAGGAGGCACAGGGCAGGCAGCCATCAGCTGACAGGAGGCACAGGGCTAGCGGCCATCAGCTGACAGGAGGCACAGGGCAGGCAGCCATCAGCTGACAGGAGGCACAGGGCAGGCAGCCATCAGCTGACAGGAGGCACAGGGCAGGCAGCACTCAGCTGACAGGAGGCACAGGGCAGGCAGCCATCAGCTGACAGGAGGCACAGGGCAGGCAGCACTCAGCTGACAGGAGGCACAGGGCAGGCAGCCATCAGCTGACAGGAGGCACAGGGCAGGCAGCCATCAGCTGACAGGAGGCACAGGGCAGGCAGCACTCAGCTGACAGGAGGCACAGGGCAGGCAGCCATCAGCTGACAGGAGGCACAGGGCAGGCAGCCATCAGCTGACAGGAGGCACAGGGCAGGCCGCCATTAGCTGAAAGGAGGCACAGGGCAGGCAGCCATCAGCTGACAGGAGGCACAGGGCAGGCAGCCATCAGCTGACAGGAGGCACAGGGCAGGCAGCCATCAGCTGAAAGGAGGCACAGGGCAGGCAGCCATCAGCTGAAAGGAGGCACAGGGCAGGCAGCCATCAGCTGACAGGAGGCACAGGGCAGGCAGCCATCAGCTGACAGAAGGCACAGGGCAGGCAGCCATCAGCTGACAGGAGGCACAGGGCAGGCCGCCATTAGCTGACAGGAGGCACAGGGCAGGCAGCACTCAGCTGACAGGAGGCACAGGGCAGACAGCCATCAGCTGACAGGAGGCACAGGGCCGGCAGCACTCAGCTGACAGGAGGCACAGGGCAGGCAGCCATCAGCTGACAGGAGGCACAGGGCTAGCGGCCATCAGCTGACAGGAGGCACAGGGCAGGCAGCCATCAGCTGACAGGAGGCACAGGGCAGGCAGCCATCAGCTGACAGGAGGCACAGGGCAGGCAGCACTCAGCTGACAGGAGGCACAGGGCAGGCAGCACTCAGCTGACAGGAGGCACAGGGCAGGCAGCCATCAGCTGACAGGAGGCACAGGGCAGGCAGCACTCAGCTGACAGGAGGCACAGGGCAGGCAGCCATCAGCTGACAGGAGGCACAGGGCAGGCAGCCATCAGCTGACAGGAGGCACAGGGCAGGCAGCCATCAGCTGAAAGGAGGCACAGGGCAGGCAGCCATCAGCTGACAGGAGGCACAGGGCAGGCAGCCATCAGCTGACAGGAGGCACAGGGCAGGCAGCCATCAGCTGACAGGAGGCACAGGGCAGGCCGCCATTAGCTGACAGGAGGCACAGGGCAGGCAGCACTCAGCTGACAGGAGGCACAGGGCAGGCAGCCATTAGCTGACAGGAGGCACAGGGCAGACAGCCATCAGCTGACAGGAGGTACAGGGCAGACAGCCATCAGCTGACAGGAGGCACAGGGTAGGCAGCCATGAGTGCTCTGCCTTTCATTTCTAGATCATAGGCTCCCCTAGGGCTGCATTCTACAAGTGATCTGGAGAAGCTAGTGAGGCCTGCCTGGTCAGTCTGCTCCATGAGATCAGTGTGCAGCCTAAACCAGGAAGAATCCAGGGGGACACAGCAGAGTGGACAAAGGTGGCAGCAGAGAGCAATGTGTCAGACTGGAAAGAATACACCACTTCCTGCAGGACATACAGCAGCTGATAAGTACTGGAAGACTGGAGATTTTTAAAATAGAAGTAAATTACAAATCTATATAACTTTCTGACACCGCTTGTAAGAAAAAGATTTTTGCCGGAGTACCACATTAACCAATGAAATGATGTCTCTTCTACTGATCATATATACGGATCAAGGCAGGTAAAGGTTAACTAATCCCCCACTGATCACGGGGTTGTAAGACATTTCTGTCCGGCACTTAACACAGAGTCGCGGCTCCTCAATCTCCCCGGCTGATGTCTATTACCGCATCGAACGTGCCTGATTGTAATAGCGCTTCATGGTCGTCCTACTAAGTGAGAGAAATCATTCATGATAAAGGGAGCTGTCCGGCCCTCCGACTCCTCTGCGAATCCACAATTATCCCCAGCGACGCGGCGGTAATTGAAGGCATGTGTGATCAATGCTGCGGCCATCTCCAGCCCGCGCTTATCTACAAGAAAACATGTGTTTGTTTCCAATGGATATTGAAGAAAGTCGATTGGGCCCCGCTGTCTGGACGCCGATAAATGGTCGTCCAGCAAAGAGATAGGAAGCGGCTCCATAACACCAGGAACAATGCGGATCACAGAGACCGCAACGGCTAGGAACCGCCAAAGCCTGTCACCGCTTATCTGTGATTAATGTCATCAACAGTATTATATTATTACAGCGCTATATAACAGCAAGGGGGTGTACCAGGTGTGCGGTAATATCTACTACATACTATTATACTGGGTATAGCCTGTACATAGGGGGCAGTATTATAGTAGTTATAATCTTGTATATAGGAGCAGTATTATAGTAGTTATATTCCTGTATACAGGGGCAGTATTATAGTAGTTATATTCCTGTATATAGGGGGCAGTATTATAGTAGTTATATTCCTGTATATAGGAGCAGTATTATAGTAGTTATATTCCTGTATATAGGAGCAGTATTATAGTAGTTATATTCTTGTATATAGGGAGCAGTATTATAGTAGTTATATTCCTGTATATATGGCCACTGCAGGATGGTAGACACCTTCTCCACCCGCTGCTGATGTCAGTTACTTTACATTTAAAGAGAAAATGGAAACAATCAGTAAGCTGCTACTGACGGATCATTTTGTCTATTCACAAGGTTATTGGGGCCTGTATTGCCTATACGGTGGATCATACTGGCTTTTTAACTTTTTAATACAATCAGACTTATTAGTTACCCCCATTGTAATAACATGGGAATGGCGGTTTGTTTTGTGGACATTGCCCCGGCCCCCCGGCCCCCCTGTGTCTAGGCTTCGTCCCATTGCTTTTAAATTTTGTTTTTCTGACAGTTTTAATATCAGCGACAATGTGTCGGTGGCAGCGACTATGAAGCGGAGTGCCGGCCCGGGAGAGCCATAGAGCGCCATTATTTATGGACATCCATGTTCTCCTAGTTCATATTAAATACTATCTCCCGGCGCTGCAGCGTGTCTCCACGCATAGATCTCAGCGCCCGGCCACGCTTTATATCCAAGTTTTAGGAAATGTTTCCCCAGCGACAAGTTAATAATTGGGAACATTAATTATTCTACAGCTTGTGCTTCCCTCCAAGTCCTCAACCCATAAAGAAAACAGGACAAACATTGCATATCTATCTATCTATCTATCTATATATCTATCATCTATCTATCTCCTATCTATCTATCTATCTATCTATCTCCTATCTATCTATCTATCTCCTATCTATCTATCTCCTATCTATCTATCTATCTATCTATCTATCTATCTATCTATCTATCTATCTCCTATCTATCTATCTATCTATCTATCTATCATCTATCTATCTATCTATCTATCTATCTATCTATCTATCTCCTATCTATCTCCTATCTATCTATCTATCTATCTATATATCTATCATCTATCTATCTCCTATCTATCTATCTATCTATCTATCTATCTATCTATCTATCTCCTATCTATCTATCTATCTCCTATCTATCTATCTCCTATCTATCTATCTATCTATCTATCTCCTATCTATCTATCTATCTATCTATCTATCTATCTATCTATCTATCTCCTATCTATCTATCCCCTATCTATCTCCTATCTATCTATCTATCTCCTATCTATCTATCTATCTATCTATCTATCTATCTATCTATCTATCTATCATCTATCTATCTATCATCTATCTATCTATCTATCAATCATCTATCTATCATCTATCTATTTCCTATCTATCTATCTATCTATCTATCTATCTATCTATCTCCTATCTATCTATCTATCTCCTATCTATCTATCTCATATCTATCTATCTATCTATCTATCTCCTATCTATCTATCTATCTATCTATCTATCTCCTATCTATCTATCTATCTATCTATCTATCTATTATCTATCTCCTATCTATCTATCCCCTATCTATCTCCTATCTATCTATCTATCTATCTATCTATCTATCTATCTATTATCTATCTCCTATCTATCTATCTATCTATCTATCTATCTATCTATCTCCTATCTATCTATCTATCTATCTATCTATCTATCATCTATCTCCTATCTATCTATCTATCTATCTATCTATTATCTATCTCCTATCTATCTATCTATCTATCTATCTATCTATCTATCTATCTATCTATCTCCTATCTATCTATCTATCTATCTATCTATCTCCTATCTATCTATCTATCTATCTATCTATCTTCTATCTATCTATCTATCTATTATCTATCTCCTATCTATCTATCTATCTATCTATCTATCTATCTATCTATCTATTATCTATCTCCTATCTATCTATCTATCTATCTATCTCCTATCTATCTCCTATCTATCTATCTATCTATCTATCTATCTATCTATCTATCTATCATCTATCTCCTATCTATCTATCTATCTATCTATTATCTATCTCCTATCTATCTATCTATCTATCTATCTATCTATCTATCTCCTATCTATCTATCTATCTATCTATCTATCTATCTATCTATCTATCTATCTATCATCTATCTCCTATCTATCTATCTATCTATCTATCTATCTATCTATTATCTATCTCCTATCTATCTATCTATCTATCTCCTATCTATCTATCTATCTCCTATCTATCTCCTATCTATCTATCTATCTATCTATCTATCTATCTATCTATTATCTATCTCCTATCTATCTATCTATCTATCTATCTATCTATCTATCTATCTATCTCCTATCTATCTTCTATCTATCTATCTATCTATCTATCTATCATCTATCTCCTATCTATCTATCTATCTATCTATCTATCTATTATCTATCTCCTATCTATCTATCTCCTATCTATCTATCTATCTATCTATCTATCTATCTATCTATCTATCTATCTATCTATCTCCTATCTATCTATCTATCTATCTATCTATCTATCTATCTATCATCTATCTCCTATCTATCTACCTATCTATCTATCTATCTCCTATCTATCTATCTATCTATCTATCTATCATCTATCTATCTATCTATCATCTATCTATCTATCTATCTATCTATCTATCTATCATCTATCTATCATCTATCTATCTATCTATCTATCTCCTATCTATCTATCTATCTATCTAACATGTAAACATGTAATTGGAACAGAGGGGGAGGGGCTTATGTGCAGAAGAGAGAGAAAGTCTGTGCTGTGTTCCTGCATTCTCAGAGCCCTCTCAGAGTCTCTTTCTTTCTGAGGATCCACATTGTGAATAAAAGGTAAATCATGGCTTCCCTCTTATCTTTAAGCACTAATAAACTTCGGACTTCTGTTCCTTGTGCTCTCACTGCTTCCTGTACACACTGCTGCCACACACCTACACACCTACACACACACACCTCCTATAAGTGAGTCACTCTCAGTAGCAGCAGTGGGAGTTCCGTGCTTAGTGTAACCCCTTCCTTGCCGTGCTGCCTCTGCTGTCTCCTCTTTCCTATCTGCTCACATAGCACCTTACAGACCCAGTGTATCAGTAACCTCTCCTCCCCTATAGTAATGTCATCTGCCCAGACCATTGCCCCTCTGCCCAGCAGGACTATGTCATGGCATAGATATGTATATAGAAAGTATACACACCGCATGAGGATGGGTAACAGGATTATTATAAGATAAATGGCGGAAACCTGCAGAATTACCAGCGTTATTTTACTGTCCATGGCCAACGCCTAGAACTGTATCCGATCCAACAGATCATGTATCTAATAAGTATCTGTGTGACTGTGTGTCCTGTACTACTGCGCTGATCCAGAAGAGTCCAGCACATGTAATGATCAGCAGGGGGGGCCCTCACAGTCTCTTCACACGGCCGCCACTTATAATGAACAAGCAGATTCCAAATACTTGAGAGAGATGAATAATGAGTCGTCTTGTGGCACTTCAAGCATCAGGCGATAGAACATGAGTAAATGGAGGACGCTTCCCTCACATAATACCGGGACTTGTTAATGAATCACCGTGTCAGTGGAACAGCGCCGCAAATTACTCACCAATACAGACAAATGGCAGACGTCCCCAATGTAGATTTCATCCAGCAACATTACAGGTTATTACAGTGTCAGCAGCCACGTCACATAGTATACAGGGTAACAGCTAGGGGAGGAGCGCAGCTCTGGAGTATAATGCAGGATATAACTCAGGATCAGTAATGTAATGTATGTACACAGTGACCCCACCAGCAGAATAGTGACTGCAGCTCTGGAGTATAATGCAGGATATAACTCAGGATCAGTAATGTAATGTATGTACACAGTGACCCCATCAGCAGAATAGTGACTGCAGCTCTGGAGTATAATACAGGATGTAACTCAGGATCAGTAATGTAATGTATGTACACAGTGACCCCACCAGCAGAATAGTGAGTGCAGCTCTGCAGTATAATGCAGGATGTAACTCAGTATCAGTAATGTACAGTATGTACACAGTGACCCCACCAGCAGAATAGTGACTGCAGCTCTGGGGTATAATACAGGATGTAACTCAGGATCAGTAATGTATGTACACAGTGACCCCACCAGCAGAATAGTGAGTGCAGCTCTGGGGTATAATACAGGATGTAACTCAGGATCAGTAATGTAATGTATGTACACAGGGACCCCAGCAGCAGAATAGTGAGTGCAGCTCTGGAGTAGACTGGTGGATTGGAGGGTGTGGTCACCAGGTGTTTCTGTGTGTGTGTTTGAGCTCCTGATACCTCCAGACATCCAGCAAGAGAGAGGCTGAATTTCCATCTGCCTTTCCCAGGAGGGTGGCAGTCTCCTGGGCAGGGCTTTCAGCATGGAGCCCCGGGAGTCCCGGGCTTCCACTTCCCGAACCAGGCCGGCGGGGGGTGGACAGAAAAAGCTACCGGCCAGCGCTCCTCCAAGCGGTGTGAGGAGATCCAGCAGGGTCCGCAGTGATGTGTCCCCAGCTCCCCCAGTGATGGCAGAGAGCCGCAAGGCTCAAAGTGGGAAAAAGGCCACAAGCAAGGCAGGAGGCAAGATGGCTCCAGCAGCATCCAGGAGCCAGCCAGCTGAGCTGTGGGGTGAGCGAGGACCCAAGGAGTCTGCAGCTACATACTGCTCAAGGATTACTGCAAAATTTGCGGATTATGAGCGCCTTGGGAAGCAACTCAAGGTTCTACGTGAAGACCTGAAATTTGCCAAGTTCCAGGCTGATACGACCTCCAAGAAGAAGAAGCCAGAGATCTCAGCCAAGGTAAAAACTCTAAAAGCTGAAATAGCAGTGATTGAGTTGGAGAGAATGGCTATCCTGGAGGGGAGTGATCTCTTCCGGGAGAAACTGCTGAACGATGATCGCTTTGCTAAAATGAAATCCCCTACTGAGAGCAGAGCAAAAGATGGGGGTGATAGTTCTGCGGATGGGGAGAGTTGTAGTGATGAAGAGGAGTTGGAGGCTATGGAGGCTGTGGAGGCTAAAGAAGTGGTGGAGAGTGTTAAAGAGGGGTGTGCGGCGATGATAGATCCCCCAGATGTCTCCCAAAGTGCACCCCAAAATGCCCAAACCACCCAGGAAAGTGACATTATACAAGCAGCACAAGTAGCATTACCAGTGACTGATGATGATGATGAGGATGATGGTGGTGATGGTTATGGTGGTGGACTGTTAAAGGCCATAGAGATGCAGGAATCCCCTGTGAGGATGCAGCATTTTACCTTTGGTGATGACCTTGGAGAGGATGTTCCTGTGAAAGGGAAAAAGGGGAAGCCCCAAAAGAAGAAAGAAGAGCAAGTAAGCTTTGTCTTTACTTCATTCCAGCAGTCTGGGTCGGCTGAAAGGTCAGTCCAGGCTGCTACCCCCTCAGCACTGCCAGTCCCCGTTTCTGATGTGGAACGGGGCCAGCGAGGAGGGGAGAGTGTACGGGACAAGATGGCGGCGCATACCACTGCTGCTTGTGTCAGTAGCGGGAGTGGTGTCGGTACGGAAGGACAGGGGCCAGACAGTGTGAGCGTGAGTCCATCAGGTGTCTGCACTGCAGGGCGCTCCCCTGTGGACGGGGGGAGTGTCCGGGTGCAGAGTGGAGGTGACGCGGGGTCGCTTCCAGTCACGGGTCTGTCGCTGCCGGAGGCTGCGTCACACCTTGCTCACCCTGCTGGGCTTGGTGATGTGGCTTCCGGTGGTAGAGCAAGAAGTCCTCTATGCCAGGAAACACTGGCACAAATGAAGGGATCCAGCCATGTGGACAGTATAATAACAGATATGAGAACTGATGGTGATGCTATTAATACTGTAATGATGGAGGCCATATGCGCAATAGAAGCTGAGGTTGAGGGCAATTCAAAAAGTAGGGTGGATTCATCGCAGGCTCCTAAAGGTCTAGCTGCGCCAAAAAATTCACCTGTGCCCAATGATACCAATGATGCTGGCGCTAGGGTAAAAAGGTCACATGTGATAAAACCTGCATTGTTGAAATTTGGTATAGGCCAGTCCAGCTCAGAAGGGGTTAATGTTGTTCAGTCTGTACAACCTGTTGAGATACCTGCTAACATTAATAAAAATGATGGTATTTGTAATGTTGAGCAAAGGGCGGGTGGTGGTCCGGCTGCCCCCCCAGTGGTGGCTACTCCGCCAAGGAGCTATGCTAGCATTGCTGCTGGGGGACCAGGGCGATCCTCATCTCCAGCTGACTCAGGGGTTGGTGACTTGCAACGACGCCTCCTGGAGGCATTACGGAAGGGTGACAGGTCAATCCAGGTAGAGGGGAGGGAGGTCGACTTGTCTTTCTGGATAGAGAGACATGGTCTGGGAGCCTTCCGAGAGAATAATGGGGAGGTGGTCTGGTCCCTTCCGACACCCGGGCAGGACAATGGTCGTAGGAATGTGGTCCGTCTGATATGGAGAGGCAGTGATGCGTGCCCATCGCGGGCAAAAGTTGTGGAGCTTCTCTTTCAGATGGATTTCAGGGCAAGCGACATCTATGCCCTGATCCACCCCTACGGCCTGTCTGAGTTTGACATCAGTTTCATACGGCCAGAGGGTCTAGAACTCTTCTGGTCAAATTATGAGCTGGTGAAAGACGCGCCTGGCTGGCGGGGTTTTACCGTAAAGGCGATATCCCGTCAGAGTGCGGTCAAGAAAGTGACAGTTCTAACCCGTAACGAATCGCTTTCTTGCTATGATATCATGACCTGGCTTGGTCGCTTTGGGGATGTGACAGACATGCCCAAAAAGAATTTTGATGAACATGGTATCTGGTCTGGGGCCTGGACGTTTTCTGTCAAACTAAGGCGTACAGGTAATACGGTTGCCCACATACCATCTGCTGCCTTCCTCGGACGCGATCGCATCCAGATCTTTTACCAGGGACAGCCTAAGGTTTGCCACAGGTGCGGTGACCCCACACATTTTAGTGCAAATTGCACCAAACAGGTGTGTGCACTGTGTGGGGGGACAGATCATCTAGCCGCATCCTGTGGGCGGATTAGGTGTAACCTGTGTGGTGACCTTGGTCACCCATTCAGCCGTTGTCCCCGCTCCTTTGCCAATGCAGCGGCCGCTCCAGCTAGGGAGAGCCATAAGGTTGCCTTGGCTGGGGAGGGTACAAGCAGAGGTGAAGGGGCAACAGGGCCAGTGAGGAAAGAAAAGAACAAAGGAAAGAGCCCCTCCAAGCTTAGGCGGGAGGAGAAACGCCGAAGGAGTAGGGAGCTGGAGGATTCCCAGGTGGTAGGAATAGCACCTGGTCCTGCTCCTGAGGCAGGCTCTGATGTGGCTGAGGCCGTGGGGGAGGATGAGTTGAATGAAGAGGTTGTGAGGCTTCGTAGAGAGGAAGGCGAAGTAGCCACTTCTTCAGAATCTTCCCAATATGAAAGTTTTGGTGAGGAAGAAGAAAGGTGGCAAGAAAAAAAACGTAGAAAGGGCAACCGGAGAAGAAGGAGTGGGAGGGTAAAGTCCTCCTCTTCTCGAGTTGTGGGCCAGGTACCAAAAGGAAGCCCGACCAACCCCCCTCTGGTTGACCTGTCAAAGCGATACCAATCCCTTGAAAACATCTCTCCCTCCTCTTCGGAGAGGGAGACCGAGGGTGAAGTATCACGGGCAAAGAAGCCTCCAGGGGGCACCGAGCCTCGTCCTGCTGAACCATGTACTTCAGAGGGTGGGGCAAACCTGGAGTCAGGTGGAGATGAGTATGATATGGATTTGTCTACTTCTAAAAAAAGGTGTAAAGAAAGTAAGTCTTCCTCTTCAGAACATGAGGAAGGGAAGAAAAAGAAAGAGAAAAAGTAAAATGTTAAGTTGGCCGTCTAACTCGATCACCCATGATGGCGGCACTCACCCCATTGACTCTGGCATCCATTAACTGTGCCAGCATTAAGTCTGATACGGCTAGATTTGCAGCCTTTGATTTTCTCGGTCGTATTAACGCCGACATTTTGTTTTTGCAGGAGACCAGGTTGACAGATCTAGCCTCTCTAATAAAAGCCAAGAGAGAGTGGAGGCATGGGCCTTCACACTGGTCTCTTGCGGCTGAGCCGTATAGTGGGGTGGCGGTCCTTTTTACCGCTCCTGTAGAATGCAGACGGGTTATTGAGTTAGAAATGGGGAGGTGCCTGATCTTGGATGTCCTCATGAAGGGGCAAGAGCTCCGGCTCATTAACATCTATGCCCCACAGACTAAGTGGGACCGTAAAAGCCTTTTTATGAGGATTAAGCCCTTTCTTTTTACGAGTCGGCAGGTGATCTTTGGTGGAGACTTCAATACTATCACGAGGTCTCAGGACAGGAGAGGCGCCAAAGACAAGCTGGCTTATGATAGCATGGCCCTGATTAGTATAGTTAGGGAAGCTCGCCTAGAGGATGCCCACATCCGGACCCCCTCGGGCCACGCGGGTTTCACCTATCATCGAGGTAGCTGCAGGTCTAGATTAGACAGGTTTTATTTAAAGGAGGAAGCCGTCTCTTCCGCAGTGTCCGTGGTTGAGGTGGAGTTCTCCGACCACTGTCTAATTTTGTTTTCCCTGAATGTTTCAGAGACCCCCCGGATGGGTAGAGGCTACTGGAGGCTGAATTCGTCCCTCCTGGAAGAAGCAGAGGTAAGACAATCCTTTGAGGATTTTCTTCAGAGTCAGGTACCTCTACTGGGCCTATGTAGTAGTAAGTCAGAGTGGTGGGAGATATTCAAGAAGCGGGTTGCGAGGTTCTTCCGCCAGCTCTCGAGCCTCAGGTCCCTGAATAGGTATCGTGTGTATCAGGGCCTGAGGAGGAAACTCGAGCATCTAGTCTCGACTGGAGGTAGTAGAGAAGAGATCTCCAGAGTGAAAGCCTTGCTCATGAGGTGTCAGTATGATAGGCACGCATCTTTAGTTTTTGAGAGGGATTTCGGGAGGTACCGCTCGCCCGACCCCTACAGAAACTGTAAGATGTCAGTGAGTAGTAAGATCGTGACTGGACTGGTTGATAGTACGGGATCTCTGAACCGGTCCAGATCAGGGATCCTGGAGGTCGTCAGATCCTTTTACTCACACCTCTTGGGAAAGAAGGATCTAGATCGGGATGTGATGTCGGGTTTCCTGGCTGAAACCATTCCTGAGCCAGGGGTAGACCCCTCTCTTGATGTTTTGGCAGAAGAGATCAGGGAAGAGGAAGTTAGACTGGCGATTGAAGGGCTTGCCCTGAAGAAGTCGCCAGGTCCAGATGGCTTAACATCTGAGTGGTATAAGACCTTCAGGGACCTCTTGGTTCCCCTCTTGACCGAGGTCTTTAATGAGTGTCTTTCCTCGGGCACTCTGCCGAGGTCAATGAGGAGGTCAGCCCTGATTCTTCTGTCAAAGGGTAAAGATTCTAGCCGCATTGAGAATTGGAGGCCCATAGCTCTTCTCAATGCGGACAGGAAGATTCTGGCTAAGATACTGTTTAATCGGCTGGTGAAGTTTGCACCCCGGCTCCTTTCGGGGGCTCAGCACTGCTCTGTTCCAGGCCGAAGCACCTTAAGTGCTGTCCTTAGTGTCAGGGAGGCAGTGGAGCGGAGTAGTGCGGGTCTTTGGAAGGGGTACTTGCTGTCCCTGGATCAGGCCAAAGCATTTGATCGGGTGAACTACGAGTACCTCTGGTCTGTCCTTCTGAGATATGGCCTACCAGATACTTTTGTCAATTGGCTTAAGATCTTGTATGCAGGGGCAGAGAGTTTCCCGCTGGTGAACGGTTGGTCTGGCCGCTCTTTTGAGGTTGGGTCTGGTGTTCGCCAGGGCTGTCCTTTGAGCCCACTGTTGTATGTGTTCGCGATCGACCCTTTCCTTAGGAGGGTTGGTTGTGGACCATTGGCAGGGGTCAGGATGAGCCTGGAGGAGCCAGAAGCCACCCTGAGAGTGGTAGCGTACGCTGATGATGTCACTATCTTCGTGTCCTCGAGAGAGGAGGTCGATATGGTGATGTCGGAGGTGGACCGCTACTCAGAGGCATCTGGGTCCAGCATCAACCCGGATAAGTGTGAAAGTCTCTGGCTGGGAGGGGGAGATCCCGAGTTTGATCTCCCGGGCACCCTTCCAGGGCCCCAAGAATCAGCAAAAATCCTAGGCATTACATTCGGCCAGGGTGATTACCCCACTAAAAACTGGGATGGTAGGCTCCAGAATGCCGCTCAGAGGGTGGACCAGGTCAAGGGTTGGTCTTTGACCCTCAGGGAAAGGGTGCACCTGATCAAATCGTACCTGCTCCCTTTGTTTATCTACCTGGGCAGTGTATGTATCTTGCCAGAGGCTTCCTATACTAGGATCTACAGCCTGTTCTTCCAGCTGTTATGGGGGAATAGGCTGAACCTGGTCAAGAGAGAGGTTACGTACCGCACGAGGAGACTAGGGGGTTTGTCTATGGTGAACCCTGTGGTGTTCTTAGTGAACACCTTCTTGAAAGCTAACATCACAAACCTCTGGAAAGAGAGGGCTCCTCCGTGGGTACTCTCCTGCAGGGAATGGTTTCGGCCTTTCTTCCAGGAATGGGAGACAGGAGGGCGAGTGAAGGACCTTCGTACACCCCATGGATATCTTCCGGCTTACGCTACCCCGACTCTGAAGATGGTACGTCGGTGGGGTCTGGGAATGTGGGAGATCAGGACTCAGTCAAGGAAATTCCTTGACCAAAGGGTTCTGTTGACCCATTTCCAGAAGCCCTTGGCGCTCAGGGATTGCCCAGGTCGGGATCTAGAGGTTGGGGTTAGTCTTTTAAACTCGAAACGGATCCCTCAGAAGTTTTGGGATTTGGCCTGGCGCTGCTTCCAGGGGAAGCTATATGTAAGGGACAACTTGAAGTGCAGGAGCTCCGATGATCGGGGGTGTCCCCGAGAGGAGTGTGGGAATACGCTGGAAAGCATGGATCATTTCCTGCTTCATTGTCCCTTCAATATAGGGGTTTACACCAGGGTGGGCGCCTCCATGGGTTGGAGTCAGTTGGTCAGTCTCACCTATCCGGAGTGGGCTTATGGGGCATTCAGGAACCTGGGTGGCCGAGATCGATGCACGTTATTTCTAGTCAGCTTAGTGGTTAGGTACCACACGTGGAACGCACGGTGTCTAGTATCTACACAGCGTGGAGTCCTCTCCGAGGTGGAGGTCTGTAGGAACATCACTGGTGACCTTGGGAAGATCAGGTCTTTGGAGTATGGCAGGTTGGGTACCAGTAGGGCTTCTCTCCTGTGGAGAGGTTTTTCCTTTGCTGTGCCCTAGGTACTGAACCCACTGGGTGAGGGACCATAATTCTGGTTAGGGACAGTGTAGATAGGGACAGCAGTAGGGAGAATGTGAGGGTTAGATTAATATTTAGGGATAGTATTAGGGAGAGGGTAGGGAGAATAGTCAGGGATAGGTTATAAATTATTATGGTACCCGGTCTGCCATCCTTCGATCCCGGTGGGGGGATGTGCATGACACGTTAGCTTTTTGTTTTGGTTTTCTATCAGGTTATAAATGGTAAAGGGCTTACAGGCCACCGAACTTGGGTCATATTGTTATGTGTTGTGTTACACTATATGTTTAGGTAGTTTGGTGGAAAATGTGATACATTCTGGGGTATAGAATAGGTTGGGTGGGTGATGGGGGTTTGGATCGTGTGTTTTCCTGGCATGAGCCGATGGAGCCGCAGCTATATCCGGACTAACTCTGCGGACTCCAACAACTTGAGGCTCATGCACAGGACGGTTACTTGATGGTTCTGACATGGGTCAATGAGGGACAGGAGTGAACATACTGACCTAGGCTTATGTCTAGATTTGGGGTGAGGGTGTTGGGGCGTGTAGGTAGTGTGATAGACAGGCTATTGTTTCACATAGTTATTACATTGTTATTATTATTTGCATCAATTTTGCTTTGCTTTCTCTTTGATTGTAAGATATAAGGCAGCCGGACCTGTTGTTCTTCAGTTGATTTGGGAGGTTTTTATCTCTTATTATTTCTATTAATGATGATGACAAAGGTAGTAGTACTGATGTTTTTTTTTTTTTTTAATGCTATCTTGTTTTCTTAGGTTAGTTTTAGTTAGGTGATTAGATTTATATCTAAAGTTATTTAGTGTGTGTGTATGGGGTTGGGGGGCTGTGTGTTTGGTGGTGGTGGTGGGTTCGGGGGTGAAACACGTTGGTGTGCATGTGTGTGTAGGAGGGTTGTTGGTGGGAATAGGGGTGAGCAGGCTAAGGTATGTGTGTTATTTTTCTTTGGTTATATCCCAGCTGGGACAACTTTAAGTTCAGCTATTTCATGGCCTATATGGCATTTGGCCCTATGCGGCCTTTAATCTGTGTGCTATGAAGTTTTTGTTTTTTGTTTTTTTTGCTATCTTTAAACATAAAGCTGGACTGGCCATGTGAGGCAGGTGTGTGCGATTATTTTGTTGTTTATTTCACAATTTTGAAACACTGGATGTTTTTTTTTCATGACAAGACAAGTTTAGTATTGTATTTGTTTTTGTTATGGCTGGATATGCCTGATTTTGGTTTATGTATTTGTTAATTTTTCTATTTTTCTAATAAAAGAATTACAGTGTCAGCAGCCACGTCACATAGTATACAGGGTAACAGCTAGGGGAGGAGCGCAGCTCTGGAGTATAATGCAGGATATAACTCAGGATCAGTAATGTAATGTATGTACACAGTGACCCCACCAGCAGAATAGTGACTGCAGCTCTGGAGTATAATGCAGGATATAACTCAGGATCAGTAATGTAATGTATGTACACAGTGACCCCATCAGCAGAATAGTGACTGCAGCTCTGGAGTATAATACAGGATGTAACTCAGGATCAGTAATGTAATGTATGTACACAGTGACCCCACCAGCAGAATAGTGAGTGCAGCTCTGCAGTATAATGCAGGATGTAACTCAGTATCAGTAATGTACAGTATGTACACAGTGACCCCACCAGCAGAATAGTGACTGCAGCTCTGGGGTATAATACAGGATGTAACTCAGGATCAGTAATGTATGTACACAGTGACCCCACCAGCAGAATAGTGAGTGCAGCTCTGGGGTATAATACAGGATGTAACTCAGGATCAGTAATGTAATGTATGTACACAGTGACCCCACCAGCAGAATAGTGAGTGCAGCTCCGGAGTATAATACAGGATGTAACTCAGGATCAGTAATGTGATGTATGTACACAGTGACCCCACCAGCAGAATAGTGAGTGCAGCTCTGGGGTATATTACAGGATGTAACTCAGGATCAGTAATGTAATGTATGTACACAGTGACCCCACCAGCAGAATAGTGAGTGCAGCTCTGGAGTATAATACAGGATGTAACTCAGGATCAGTACAGGATCAGTAATGTAATGTATGTACACAGTGACCCCACCAGCAGAATAGTGAGTGCAGCTCCGGAGTATAATACAGGATGTAACTCAGGATCAGTAATGTATGTACACAGTGACCCCACCAGCAGAATAGTGACTGCAGCTCTGGAGCATAATACAGGATGTAACTCAGGATCAGTAATGTAATGTATGTACACATTGACCCTACCAGCAGAATAGTGAGTGCAGCTCTGGAGTATAATACAGGATGTAACTCAGGATCAGTAATGTAATGTATGTACACAGTGACCTCACCAGCAGAATAGTGAGTGCAGCTCTGGAGTATAATACAGCATGTAATTCAGGATCAGTAATGTGTGTACACAGTGACCTCACCAGCAGAATAATGGACGCAGCTCCGGAGTATAATACAGGATGGAACTCAGGATCAGTAATGTAATGTATGTACACAGTGACCCCACCAGCAGAATAGTGAGTGCAGCTCTGGAGTATAATACAGGATGTAACTCAGGATCAGTAATGTAATGTATGTACACAGTGACCCCACCAGCAGAATAGTGAGTATATTATATTATTTCTCTGGTTCAGCTTACATCAGTACATCTGTCGCCAGGAATACAGCAGGACCCCTCCTGCTCCTGTCCAGGTCCCCACCTATAGGCTATATTTATACAACATTTGTTTTTGGATATATTTTTAGACGTCAAGTTAAGGCAAAAATACGGCCAAAAATACAGCTGAAAAAGGACGTTGTGTGAACATAGCCCTAGTGGTTTTCTGCTTCCTCCTTTGGTATCTGCTTCATAATGACTGCCGGCAGTGATGGAGTTAACTGGACGTTCTTTGAGGGTTCGGTAAGTTTCGTTGTCTCGTTCTGTTTTAATACATATAAATTATTTACATAATGAATCAACTATTAATTTCTCAGCCTATTACTGAGCTGCCATGTACAATGCAATGTCACATCCGCTTACAGTAAGCTTCAGTGCACACACGTGTACAAGACGCGAGGGTGCCCGAGCGTGCCCAGATCTAATCCCCAGGGCCCACCCCCGCCTTGGCTGCCAGCTTTTCACACTCTAGGGGGGATTTCTGCCAAAAAGCCCCCCAGCACATATTTCCTATATGTTTCCCCAGATGTAAGGGCTGTTCAGTCCCAATGCTGCAGAGATGCTTCAGCTGAGCCTGACGGCCTGTACAGAGGAGGTCGCTGACCACAGCAAGGTCCTAGCGGAGCAGACATGCAGGGTAAAGCATGGTGGATGGTGACAGCAGCAGCAGGATGGGGGGCTTAGATTACATGACCCCCGCAGCCAATACAGCTATGGTGGAGTCACTGGTCATAGCTGTGAAATAATGGAGCAGAGCTGCAGTGTAAAGCAGGGACAGAGCAACAACTGAGCTCCTGAAGACAGAGGAGGATCTGAGATGACCTTAGAGTCCCATAGACAAGGCACTAATAGAGCAGAGCTGTAGTGTAAAGCAGGGACAGAGCAGCAGGTGAAGCCTCTGATGAGATAAAAGATTAAAGGGGTACTCCAGTGATTTTTTTCCTTATCAAATCAACTGGTATCAGAAAATTATACAGATTTGGAATTAACTTCTATTAAAAAATGTACAGTCCTTATCAGCTGCTGTATGTCCTGCAGTAAGGGCTGTATTCTCTCCAGTCTGACACAGTGCTCTCTGCTGCCACCTCTGTCCATGTCAGGAACTGTCCAGAGCAGGAGAGGCTTTCTATGGGGATTTGCAGCAGAGGTGGACAGAGGTGGCAGTAGAGAGCACTGTGTCACACTGGAGAGAATACAGCCCTTACTGCAGGACATACAGCAGCTGATAAGTACTGGAAGACTGGAGATTTTAAAATAGAAGTAAATTACAAATCTGTATAACTTTCTGACCAGTTGAATTGAAAAATAAAACATTTTTTGCCAGAGTCCCCTTTTAATTTCAGATGACCACTAGTGGACAATTCAATGCAGTAATGGAGCAGAGCTGCAGTGTAAAGCAGCCAATGAAGAGAACACATAGAACCCGGTATCTTTTGTTAATGTGGAACGGACATTCTAAATCCCCATCTTAATTCTGCAAGTGTCTGATAGGATTTTGGCTGTCAGAGTCGGGAGCGTCCTGGGTGCTTTAGAGTTAAAAGTAAAAATATGGAAGAAATTTTTCAAAGGGAGCGCTGGCAAATGTGAATGAGTGGAGAAGACAGATAGTTGAGCTAATCTGGGGCCGGTACTGTATGCCATGGCGCGGTGCCACCCTATCAGTGGGCAGCACTTTGTGCCTCTTACAGAATAGCTACTTACCAGCACATGATCGCATTCCAAAAACAAACAGGAAAAATATCCCCCCCCTCCCGTACCCACCACCCCTCACTAACAAACAAATCACATCCCTTTCATTGGTGTCCAGGAGACTGGGAGCCGGCGGGCACTTGAAATGACACAAATCTGCCAGATACATATTTCCCAAGGATGGCAGAAAAATGGCCTATTGAATAACGTGTGAGCGGCGGTCCAGGCGAGCGTGCCAGGAAAACACAGCGCATTCATAAAGAGCGCTCGAAATCAATTATGGCGGAAAACAACGCTGATTGTTCTTGTCAAAAGGCCCCTCAGGACGGAGAGATAACCTCTCACCAGGAGAACCGCATCCGTGCAATGTACAATCACTGCCGCTGAGAGGGATCAGCTGCTCCCCGCCAAGCACCCCAGGACGCTCAGCCCAGCTTTAGGCGCTTGGAAGGGACTCATTCCCCCAGCTGACTGCTACAGAGAGATGACTGCAAGTTTGGTAACAAAAAAAAAAAATGCAACTTTCTATTGACTTGTAGAGCGAGTTCACACAGGGCAGATTTGTTGGAAAAGATTCTGTGATTGACAGATCCATTCAGATGACTAGAAAAGCTGCAGAAATGCTGAGATCAGCATTACCAGGATTCATCATGTGATCAGCATTACCAGCATCCATCAAGTGATTAGTAATACCAGGATCCATCATGTGATCAGCATTACCAGGCTTCATCATGTGATCAGTATTACCAGGATTCATCATGTGTTCAGCATTACCAGGCTTCATCATGTCAACAGCATTACCAGGATTCATCATGTGATCAGTATTACCAGGATTCATCATGTGTTCAGCATTACCAGGATTCATCATGTGTTCAGCATTACCAGGATTCATCATGTGATCAGCATTACCAGGCTTCATCATGTGATCAGCATTACCAGGCTTCATCATGTCAACAGCATTACCAGGCTTCATCATGTGATCAGCATTACCAGGCTTCATCATGTGATCAGCATTACCAGGCTTCATCATGTGATCAGCATTACCAGGCTTCATCATGTGATCAGCATTACCAGGCTCCATCATGTGATCAGTGTTACCAGGATTCATCATGTGATCAGCATTACCAGGATTCATCATGTGATCAGCATTACCAGGCTTCATCTTGTGATCAGCATTACCAGGCTTCATCTTGTGATCAGCATTACCAGGTTTCATCTTGTGTTCAGCATTACCAGGCTTCATTATGTGATCAGCATTACCAGGCTTCATTATGTGATCAGCATTACCAGGCTTCATCATGTGATCAGCATTACCAGGTTTCATCTTGTGTTCTGCATTACCAGGATCCTTCATGTGATCAGCATTACCAGGTGTCATCAAGGGATCAGTAATACCAGGTGTCATCAAGGGATCAGCATTTATCAGGCTGCATCATGTGATTAGCATTACCAGGCTTCATCATGTGAACAGTAATACAAGGTTTCATCAAGGGATCAGCATTTACCGGGCTTCATCATGTGATCAGTATTACTGGGCTCACAGAGCATTGTCTAAACTGGATACAGCTGAGAGCAGGACTAGCTATGTACAATGTATCAGTCTGGAGCTCACAGAGCATTGTCTACACTGGATACAGCTGAGAGCAGGACTAGCTATGTACAATGTATCAGCCTGAAGCTCACAGAGCATTGTCTACACTGGATACAGCTGAGAGCAGGACTAGCTATGTACAATGTATCAGCCTGAAGCTCACAGAGCATTGTCTACACTGGATACAGCTGAGCACTATAACTGGATTTACAGCAGGACAGTCTCCTTCTCTCTCAGCAGAGATACTAACCAGTTACACAGCTATTTTGCCTTGTATAGAAAATAAAAAATATTTTTTTCCAATTTTTTTACCCTGTCTTTCCCCGTCTGTATTCTGTGGATCTGGTTCTTATTAGTTGTCAGCGCGGTGGGTGCAGGGAGTGGCCGGCTGGAGAGCGCTGTATGGCGGGTGTAGAAGGAGATGACATTTGTGTGATGAATCTGGTTCGCTCGCAGAGGCTTCCTTCATACCAAGCTAGAGGACAGAATGGGGTCCCCCCCTGTGCGGAGAGCCAATGAGACGGGCCCCGCTAAGGTGAGACGTGTCCTACTTTCAAAGTTCACCGGCTCAGTCAGGGGCCCGATAATTACGGCTGACTTGGATGAGCAGCATCTGCCGCGAGACGCCCATAAATTATTCACTAAAGCCTCATAGATTTCTCGCTTATCATAACAATCCGACCGGCTGCTAGTTAAACTGTTTTGCTCTATTTCACGGGAAAAAATAAAAAAACAAAAAACAAAAACAAAAAATTCTGCTTTTCTCTGAACATAAAAATGAATTTCGGAGCTTGGGCCAGAAAAGGTGAAACCCCCGATGCCGGGAGACGTCCATCACTGAGGAGACATGATGTTCTTCTCATCGCAGGACATCATGTGACGTGCCCATCAGTGATTGGTGGAGGGGGAACAGAATGACGGGGGTAACGGGGTATATATATATACATATTACCAAATGTCTACAGAGGAGAAGAAGTTTTACAGATCATGTATGAAATCTATATCTATCTATCTATCTATCTATCTATCTATCTATCTATCTATCTATCTATCTCCTATCTATCTATCTATCTATCTATCTATCTATCTCCTATCTATCTCCTATCCCCCATCTATCTATCTATCTCCTATCTATCTCCTATCTATCTATCTATCTATCTATCTATCTATCTATCTATCTCCTATCTATCTATCTATCTATCTATCTATCTATCTTCTATCTATCTATCTATCTATCTATCTATCTATCTATCTATCTCCTATCTATCTATCATCTATCTATCTATCCATCTCCTATCTATCTATCTATCTATCTATCTATCTATCTATCTATTATCTATCTCCTATCTATCTCCTATCTATTATCTTCTATGTATCTATCTATCTATCTATCTCCTATCTATCTATCTATCTATCTATCTATCTATCTATCTATCTATCTCCTTTCTATCTCCTATCTATCTCCTATCTATCTATCTATCTATCTATCTATCTATCTATCTATCTATCTATCTATCCATCTCCTATCTATCTATCTATCTATCTATCTATCTATCTATCTCCTATCTATCTATCTATCTATCTATCTATCTATCTATCTATCTATCATCTATCTATCTATCATCTATCTATTTATCTATCTATCTATCTATCTATCTATCTATCTATCTATCTATCTATCTATCTCCTATCTATCTATCTATCTATCTCCTATCTATCATCTATCTATCTCCTATCTATCTATCTATCTATCTATCTATCTATCTATCTCCTATCTATCATCTATCTATCTATCTATCTATCTATCTATCTATCTATCTATCTCCTATCTATCATCTATCTATCTCCTTTCTATCTCTCGACCTTTCCCTTCTCTCTTTCCCTCCTCCTCCCTTTCTCTTCTTTCTCTACCTCTCTCCATGTCTCCCTCTCCCTTTTTCCCCCTCTCTTTCCCTTTCTCTATCCCTCTCTCTTCTCCTCTTCTCTCTCCCTCCCCTTTCCCTCTCTCTTCGCCACTCCCCCTTTTCTCCCCCTCTTCCTCTCTCCCCTCTTTGCCCCCCCTTATCTCTCTCTCCCACTCTTCTCTCCCTCTCTCCCCCCCTCTTCTCTATCTCTCTCCCCCCTCTCTCTCTTACTCTCACTCTTTCCCCCTCTTCTCTCCCTCTCTCTCCCCCCTCTTCCCCCCTTCTCCCTTTTCTCTCTCTCCGCTTCTCTCTCTTTCCCTCTCTCCCCCTCTTTTCTCTTCCCCCCTCTCTCTTACTTTCTCTCCCCCTCTCTACCCCCTCTTCTCCCCCCCCTTCTCCCTCTTCTCTCTCCCTCTCCCCCTCTTCTCTCCTTCTCTTCTCTCTCCCTCTGTATCCCCATCTTCTCTCTCCCCCTCCCCCTCTTCTCCCCCCCCCTCTCTCTCTCTCTCCCCCCTCTCCCCTCTATCTCTCTCTCTCTCCCCTCTGCCCCCCCTTTCTCCCTCTTCTCTCTCTCCTCTCTCCCCCCTTCTCTCTGTTCCCCCCCTCTCTCTCTGTCTCCTTCTCCCCCCTTTCTCGCCCTCTCTCCCTCCCTCTCTTCTCTCTCTCTGTCTCTCTCTTACTCTCTCTCTCCTCCCTCTCTCTCTTACTTTCTCTCTCTCCCTCCCCCCCTCTTATCTCCTTCTCTTCTCTCTCCCTCTGTATCCCCGTCTTCTCTCTCCCCCTATTCTCTCTCCCTGTCTTCTCTCTCTCTGTCTCCCTCTCTTCTCTCTCCCCCCTCTCTCCCCCCTCTTCTCCCTCCCCTCCTTTCTCCCTCTTCTCTCTCCCCTCTTCTCTCGCTCCCTCTCCCCCTCTTCTCTCCTTCTCTTCTCTCTCCCTCTGTATCCCGTCTTCTCTCTCCCCCCCTCTCTCTCTCCCCCTCTTCTCTCTGTCTCCCTCTCTTCTCTCTCTCTGTCTCCCTCTCTTCTCTCTCCCCCTCTCTTCTCTCTCCCTTTCTTCTCTCTCCCACCTCTCTCTATCTCTCCCCCACCTCTCTCTCTCCCCCCCCCCTTTTCTCTCTCCCTCTCCCTCCATCTTTTAGTCCTCTAGTGCAGCATCTCTCCCAGAATCGCTGTCTCACCATAGCGGAGTCTTTCCCGGTGACCCTGGATAATATTCGGCACATGGTGCGGCTGTCAGTGTATGATTCATTGCAGAATTACCTCTTCCATTAGTGTAATTCCCCTCTGTTTACTGGGACATGTATGAGGACAAACACCTTGAACCGTAAATTCACCACTTGCATCCCATGAATTGATAACTCTATAACGTTCTCATTGCTGGATAATAAATCAGGCCGATCCAACCTGGTGGGCCGGGATTCAGGAATTAGGAAACGTTACATTCTCATTATCCCGAGGGGTCAGAACCGGGAACGTCCCGCCGCCATGTCCGCCATAGTACACTGTCCATACACTAAGGATGATATTACATATACAATGGCCATGTGTCTCATTGCAGGTCTACTGACCCAAACTAGCTGGAGGATAGACCCTATGGGGCATAATATAGAGCATTGTAGACCCTATGGAGCATGATATATAGAGCATTATAGACCCTGTGGGGGCATGATATGGAGCATTATATAGAGTATTATAGACCTTATGGATCACAATATAGAGCTTTGTAGACCCTATGGAGCATGATATATAGAGCATTATAGACCCTATGGAGCACAATATAGAGTATTGTAGACCCTATGGAGCATGATATGGAGCATTATAGACTCTATATAGCACAATATAGAGCTTTATTGACCCTACATAGTACAATATAGAGCATTATAGACCCTATGGACCATGATATGGAGAATTTAGACCCTACATAGCACAATATAGAGCATTATAGACCCTATGGAGCACAATATGGAGCATTATAGACCCTATGGATCATTATATAGTGTATTATAAACCGTTTGGAGCACAAAATGGAGCATCATAGACCCCATGGAGCATGATATGGGGCATTATAGACCCTATGGAGCACAATATAGAGTATTATAGACCCTACATAGCACAATATGGAGCATTATAGACCCCATGGAGCATAATATGGAGAATTATATGGCATGAAAGAAATTATGCAGTAATATAGACCCTGTGTGGCTGGTAAGTTGGGTGATGAGCCTTGCAGGTGAGCCGGGACATTTATCACTCACATAAAATGCGCCTTATAGAGAATCTACAGTATAACGCCACACGTGTAACATTCAGTGCTATACTGATCTATAACAGCTATAGCGGCCACAGCTCCATATATCCTGATACAAGCACTCTGCCAAGACATATTACACCAATCTATTATAGGCCGTACTCAGCCGATGACTGGCCGTTCTAGCTGATAATCAGTTGGTGTAATAGCGTCTCAATGTCTGTCCGTGTAATATGGCCCATATTGTAAATAACAAAATTCTGCCTGCCTCAAGGCACCAGTAGGGGGAGCTGACTGTACATGCATTAACCTCTATGGTAACTGTATGCAGTAAGCACACAAGCTCCCCCTAATGGTGGCTGCAGGTATACAGGATTCTACTCCGGACATCAGGCAGGGCATATGGGGATCTGACCCCTCTGACCTCTAGAAAGGTAAATCAGGAAACTGATCCGCAGAAAGATGAATAAAGTCATACCAGACATTGGTCGCAGTCACATTAGGTTGTTTTAGTAAATTTCCCACTTTCACTGAACAAATCCTGAGCACAAAGAAAATCTGCAAGAGGCATCCAGAGCTGATATATAACACTGTGTACCAAATAGCCAAAGTGCTGCAAATGTCATAAAGCACATTAGTGCTCACCCCCAGGTTCACTTCATTACCATCTGACCTCCTGGTATTATACAGTTCTGGCTTATTACCGCCAGTGTCACACACAGAAATTACCGCACAGGAGAAATAATCGAGCCTTCGAAGTGCGATATTCATTTATCAGGAGCTGGATAACAATCACTTCCATAACTTCCTTGGAAGTTTTTTGAAAATCTCTTTCTAAAAAATGGCGATAAGTTCTTAAAGGAGAAGTCAGGCGAAAATTTTTATAAAAGTATTGTTTTGCCCCCGAAAAGTTATAACATGGATAACATGGTGATGTCACTTCCTGGATAACATGGTGATGTTACTTCCTGGATAACATGGTGATGTCACTTCCTGGATAACATGGTGATGTCACTTCCTGGATAACATGGTGATGTCCCGACCCAACTCCCAGAGCTGTGCGGGCTGTGGAGAGAATGATGGCATCCCTCTGCCATCATCCTCTCCAGCAGCCACAGCCCGCACAGCTCTGGGAGTCGGGCTGTGACATCACCATGTTATCCAGGAAGTGACATCACCATGTTATCCAGGAAGTGACATCACCATGTTTATCCAGGAAGTGACATCACCATGTTATCCAGGAAGTGACATCACCATGTTATCCAGGAAGTGAAGCCTTGATGCAGTAGTAAGTGCAGGGAAAAAAGCACTTTATAAGCATTTTCCGTAATAAGTGTATATTGGGGATTTGTATAACTTTTGGAGGGCAATACAATACTTAAATAAAAAAATAAAGGAGCCCTCCAGGCACAGTACATATAAAAAGCTGCTGCTCCTAGGGGGCGGAGCATGATGCAGGAATTCAAAGAACAACTGTGAGAGGATTCCTTTAAGCTCTGCATTTACAGCAGAGTGGTGGTTGGTAACCTAGACAACAAGCTGCCAACAATTGGTGGGATAGAGCAGCATTTCTAGAGGAGCAGACAAATCTGCTAAATGAATGTATGTGCAAAAATATACATCTTGATCTTAGCTGAGATGAGAATACCCCTTTAAGTGTGCCGGGACATATTTGCAGTACACTAATTGCTTTGTGGACTGAGATGATGGACAGCGAGGAAGTTCAGTGCGCTCCCCCTCATGTCTCCCTGCCCATTCTCTTGACCGCTGGGGGGCGCAGAGGGAGATGCCTAAAGATCAGAACTAGTGACATGTTACCTTTATTTTTTTTATTTTTTTTATGACAGGTTCACTTTAACTTTACCTTAAAAATAGTCACTCAGATAAGACATGCGGTATATTATATAAGTTATATGTTATATAAGGTAGGGTTCAGATACCTCCAATATATATCAGTATATAACAGTATATAGCTGGACGGCTCTACCTGAGGTGTTCAGATACCTCCAGTATATATAACAGTATATAGCAGTATATAGCAGGACGGCTCTACCTGTGGGGTTCAGATACCTCCAGTATATATAACAGTATATAGCAGTATATAGCAGGACGGCTCTACCTGTGGGGTTCAGGTACCTCCAGTATATATAACAGTATATAGCAGGACGGCTCTACCTGTGGGGTTCAGATACCTCCAGTATATATAACAGTATATAGCAGTATATAGCAGGACGGCTCTACCTGTGGGGTTCAAATACCTCCAGTATATATAACAGTATATAACAGTATATAGCAGGACGGCTCTACCTGTGGGGTTCAGATATCTCCAGAATATATAACAGTATATAGCAGTATATAGCAGGACGGCTCTACCTGTGGGGTTCAGATACCTCCAGTATATATAACAGTATATAGCAGTATATAGCAGGACGGCTCTACCTGTGGGGTTCAGATGCCTCCAGGTGATGATGGGGTCCGGGCGCCCGTTGGCGATACACACCAGAGTCACGTTGCTCCCTTCATTCACAGTGATGTCTGCCGAGATGTTGGAGATCTTTGGTGGAACTGAGGAGAGAAAAGGACAATGGAGACATTATAGTCAGGTATATATGTGTATATATATATATATATATATATATATATATATATATATATATATTATACAATATATATATATATATATATATATATATATATATATATATATATATTATATGTATTGTAATATATTGGATTGGATATCTCTAATATAAAATGGTGGTAGATGTAATTATGTTTTATGCTTGACAAAGGCTTATGGAGCTGAAACGTTCTAAGCAGACTGGCACAATAAAGAATTAAGCACCTTATGAAGAGATGCTGTCCCCCGCTCTTTTTTCTTATATATATATATATATATATATATATATATATATATGCAAAGTAGTTGTCACGGCACTCCCAATAAGGTGTAGCAAAAAAGTGTATTTATTCCAAAGAAATCAGCACAGCAAACATAATCAAGTGGCTGCCAACCACCTTATTGGGAGTGCCGTGACAACTACTTTGCATATTACTGAGAATCCTGTGGTTGGAGGACTTGTGCACTGGCACCCGCTACTTGCAACTGTGCTGCTGATTATACCTCAAGAGATATATATATATATATATATATATATATATATATATATGTATATATATGCCAAATACGTAAAAGAGGACAATGTCCATAACTGAGGAGCCATATGCCCCACCCATTTATATAGGACACGCCCCCACATACAGCAGCTGAATCATAAATAGTACATATGAGCCCCACTGTATACATATCCCAGACCAGACCCCTCTGTCTACAGACCCCAGACCAGACCCCTCTGTATACAGACCCCAGACCAGACCCCTCTGTCTACAGACCCCAGACCAGACCCCTCTGTATACAGACCCCAGACCAGACCCCTCTGTATACAGACCCCAGACCAGACCCCTCTGTATACAGATCCCAGACCAGACCCCTCTGTATACATATCCCAGACCAGACCCCTCTGTATACAGATCCCAGACCAGACCCCTCTGTATACAGATCCCAGACCAGATCCCTCTGTATACAGACCCCAGATCAGATCCCTCTGTATACAGACCCCAGATCAGATCCCTCTGTATACTGACTACAGACCAGATCCCTCTGTATACAGACTCCAGACCAGATCCCTCTGTATACAGATCCTAGACCAGATCCCTCTGTATACAGACCCCAGACCAGATCCCTCTGTATACAGACTCCAGACCAGATGCTTCAGTATACAGACTCCAGACCAGATGCTTCAGTATACAGACTCCAGACCAGATGCTTCAGTATACAGACCCCAGACCAGATCCCTCTGTATACAGACCCCAGACCAGATCCCTCTGTATACAGACCCCAGACCAGATCCCTCTGTATACAGACCCCAGACCAGATGCTTCTTTATACAGACCCCAGACCAGATGCTTCTGTGTACCGACTTTAGACCAAATGCTTCTGTATACAGACCCCAGACCGGATGCTTCTGTATACAGACCCTAGACCAGATGCTTCTGTATACAGACCCCAGACCAGATCCTTCTGTATACAGACCCCATACCAGACCCCTCTGTATACAGACTCCAGACCAGACCCCTCCGTATACAGACCCCAGACCAGACCCCTCTGTATACAGACTCCAGACCAGACCCTCCTGTACACAAAGCCCAGATAAGACCCCTCTGTATACAGACTCCAGACCAGACCCTCCTGTACACAAAGCCCAGATAAGACCCCTCTGTATACAGACCCCAGACCAGACCCCTCTGTATACAGACCCCAGACCAGATGCTTCTGTATACAGACTCCATACCAGACCCTTCTGTACACAAAGCCCAGATAAGATCCCTCTGTATACAGACTCCAGACCAGACCCCTCCGTATACAGACCCCAGACCAGACCCCTCTGTATACAGACTCCAGACCAGACCCCTCTGTATACAGACTCCAGACCAGACCCTCCTGTACACAAAGCCCAGATAAGATCCCTCTGTATACAGAACCCAGACCAGATCCCTCTGTATACAGACCCCAGACCAGACCCTCCTGTACACAAAGCCCAGATAAGATCCCTCTGTATACAGAACCCAGACCAGATCCCTCTGTATACAGACCCCAGACCAGACCCCTCTGTATACAGACCCCAGACCAGATGCTTCTGTATACAGACCCCAGACCAGACCCCTCTGTATACAGACCCCAGACCAGATGCTTCTGTATACAGACCCCAGACCAGATGCTTCTGTATACAGACCCCATACCAGATGCTTCTGTATACAGACTCCATACCAGACCCTCCTGTACACAAAGCCCAGATAAGATCCCTCTGTATACAGACCCCAGACCAGACCAGATCAGCTGTTTATAAAGTCCAGGGATTTCAGATATCGGGCAGTCCATCACCCCATTATATCTCTCTGTCACCCGGGGGTTTAGCTGGCTTCTCTAGGAGTCAGATATTAAGTATTACTATAAGTATTATGTGCACTGTGATGTGTAATGGGGGGTGTCATTTTGGTAACACTTCCTTTCCCAAAAATATTGATTTATGTTGGAAGTTTTACGTTTTCCTTGCATATTCACTCCATCTCTGTCTTCTGTCTAGTTTCTATGATACTAACGTCCATGTCAGCTCCCAACAGCGCCTCCCTACAGTACTGCTGTGGTACTACAGTTCTTCATTTTATCCATTAATGGTCTGTATTCCCCAAATATCCTCGGATCCTGGCGGCACGTGCCTCCCGGCGGCAGGTGAGCAGACACAAGGATGAATGGGAGTGATTGAGCGGCTCTGACAAGGTTATGTATTATATATGCTGGATATTAAAAGAAAACAGGAAAAGCATTGGCCAATAAATCACAGCTGGCAGGCAGGAGCGCTCGCTTTCCTGGCATTAGGGAAGCCGCTTCTTCCACTGCCGATGCCGGATATCCAGATTTGCAGGCAGGTGCGGACCCTCCACCACTAACAATATATCACCGACACTTTATAGGTGACGGGAGGGATTCTCAAACTACAGACATTTCATTACAGGAATACTCCGCTCTTACATGTTCTACTGTAAATCTACATATAAGGTTCAGTAAATCCACTACATAAAAAAATTATTTATATGCCGGAGCTGAAATCATAATACTGCTGGGTTCCTGTTACCGGAGCGCAGTGCATTATGGGAGCTGGCTGTAGCTAAAGAGTTATATATTTAAGCTGCCGGGGGCACTGTGACTACTGGGATACTGGGGGCACTGTGACTGCTGGGGATACTGGGGGCACTGTGACTGCTGGGATACTGGGGGCACTGTGACTGCTGGGGTACTGGGGGCACTGTGACTGCTGGGGTACTGGGGGCACTGTGACTGCTGGGATACTGGGGGCACTGTGACTGCTGGGGTACTGGGGGCACTGTGACTGCTGGGATACTGGGGGCACTGTGACTGCTGGGGCACTGGGGGCACTGTGACTGCTGGGGTACTGGGGGCACTGTGACTGCTGGGATACTGGGTGCACTGTGACTGCTGGGGATACTGGGGGCACTGTGACTGCTGGGGATACTGGGGGCACTGTGACTGCTGGGGATACTGGGGCACTGCAACTGCTGGGATACTGGGGGCACTGTGACTGCTGGGGATACTGGGGGCACTGTGACTGCTGGGGATACTGGGGGCACTGTGACTGCTGGGGATACTGGGGGCACTGCGACTGCTGGGGATACTGGGGGCACTGTGACTGCTGGGGATACTGGGGGCACTGTGACTGCTGGGGATACTGGGGGCACTGTGACTGCTGGGGATACTGGGGGCACTGTGACTGCTGGGGATACTGGGGGCACTGTGACTGCTGGGGATACTGGGGGCACTGTGACTGCTGGGGATACTGGGGGCACTGTGACTGCTGGAGATACTGGGGGCACTGTGACTGCTGGTGTACTGGGGGCACTGTGACTGCTGGGGATACTGGGGGCACTGTGACTGCTGGGGATACTGGGGGCACTGTGACTGCTGGGGTACTGGGGACACTGCGACTGCTGGGGATACTGGGGGCACTGTGACTGCTGGGGATACTGGGGGCACTGTGACTGCTGGGGATACTGGGGGCACTGTGACTGCTGGGGATACTGGGGGCACTGTGACTGCTGGGGATACTGGGGGCACTGTGACTGCTGGGGATACCGGGGGCACTGTGACTGCTGGGGATATAGGGGGCACTGTGACTGCTGGGGATACTGGGGGCACTGTGACTGCTGGGGATACTGGGGGCACTGTGACTGCTGGGGATACTGGGGGCACTGTGACTGCTGGGATACTGGGGGCACTGTGACTGCTGGGGATACTGGGGGCACTGTGACTGCTGGGATACCGGGGGCACTGTGACTGCTGGAGATACTGGGGACAATATTACTACTGAGGATACTGGGAGCAATATTACTACTGGAGATACTGGGGGTACTATTACTATAGGGGAAACTGGGGATACTACTACTACTGAGGATACTGGGGATACTATTACTACTGGGGATACTATTACTACTGGGGATACTATTACTACTGGGGATACTGGGAGCACTATTACTACTGGGGATACTATTACTACTGGGGATACTATTACTACTGGGGATATTGGAAGGAGTATCATCACTAGGAGTACCGAGTACTACCAGGAATACTGGGAGAAGTGTTATAATTGTAAATACTCAGCGCTCTGTCATTACTATGAATACCATTACTACTGTATATTTGCTGACACCAGACAAGGATTTGTTTAAGATTTTAGCGGCATCCTTCTTTAATGATGGGCGCCTGCTGTGTCTGATTCCGTCCCAGTTCCAGCATTTAACCTTGGAGGAGATCCCTCCGCCCGGCCATGTCCCCGCTCCTCTGGCCGCCTCTTTTCTAGATGGCTTCTCCTTCAGCGGTGGCGGCTCGGCCTCCTCTCCTGGGTCTCCAGCAAAATCATTTCTTTCATTTTGTGTCTCTCATTTTCAGTTTCTCGGTTCCAGGATCCGTGTGTAGTCAGGAATGAAACAAAATCATTTTCTGCTTTAGTTGCTGCAGAGTAAACAGAGGAGCCGCTACCTGCCTGGTGGGTTTTAATGACGCCTGTATGTTTTTTAAGAAGCTCCGCAATACACCCGCCATTATGGTAAAGACCCAGACACTAAATATTTCTTATATCGCATCCAGGGAGGATTTAATAAAACCGGCGGAAGCAAAAGAATCGAGGTTTATAGTCCTTAAAATGAAACCTAGTTAAAATGTAAATTCAAGTCAATCTCAATGCATGAAATTCTGTTCAATTTATAGAGTTATAAGGAAGGTATAGGGACAGGATGGCGTCATAGCAGCAATGTGGGGCCTATAGGGGCCCTGGTGACTCCATCATGCCTCTTGGGATGTTTTCCATCCATAAGGAAAGGGAAAGACTAGTGTGAGGCTCATCTATTGAGATAGGATCCAGTTTGTAGTCACTGGGTGTGGTGATCATGTCAGAGGGGATCCATAGGGGATAAGTAACTGATCACAAGGAGTCAGACATCTGGCGTCCCCCAAAATCTCAAGAACCCCATTAGAATGGAGTAGTGAGTCGCGCATGCTTACTGATGCCCCATTCATTCTTTATGGCAGATGGAGGTAACAGCATTGTACTCAGATGTTACTGCAGCTCCCATAGAAAATGACTGGAGTGGTGGTGTGCGGGCTGGGGTCCATGCTATCAATATCATGGGGGCCCCTGCTGTCAAACTAGTTAGCCCCTGTTCTGTGCATAGGGCATCCCTTTATCAGATGGGAGTCAGGATTGGAGATATCTCAGATCTTAGTAACGGTAGGTTATAGATCTATAATACAGTCAATATATACTGTGTATGGAGCAGGCTGAGCTATTGCTCCTTCCCAGCATTATGATAAGTTATACAATATGCGTCAGGGGTTCAATGGATTTCCACAGTCCTCCAAACCTCCAGTCCTGATCACCAGTAGCAGAAATGGAGCATTTATAGAGATGGATATACCAGCTGTAAGGACAGTATTTGCTTTTCCATAGACTATAATGGCACAAGTCACACTGGGTGGAATCCAATTCACAACAAATGGTGAGTAACTTGGTGTACAACCACTGAAAAACTGCCCAATCTAAAGGACTCCTGTGTTTCCTGGGGTAGAGAACCCAACTCCAAGCTGAAAGAGAGTAGAACATGGAGGTCACACACTGCTCTACTCCCCAATACATGTCCATAGTACAAACTCCATTAGGTGCCTTCCAAAGGGTTCCTTTCGAAAAGAAAGGAACCAATTCTTCTTGAAGACGTTGAGTTCATCCAATGGTTTCCATATCTTTCCATTGCTCCATATAGTTTGGCTCCATTTGAACACATCAAACAGCGAAAAGAACAAGAGTTTTCATGTCTCCTTTAAAAAGGTCCTCAACACCCCCCAAAGAGCGACATTAAATAAACCTGCTCATAGAAAGAAGGAATAAACGATGCCAACCCAACGTGGCAAAAAGGGAGCCTAACATTTCCATTATGCGCTCTGCGATGCCCTGCTGAGCTCGGCAATATAAAGGACACTTTTTCCTTTTCCCTAAGGAATTTCAATTATATACAGATACCGAGCATAATTACATTGTTCTCTATGCTCACCGCCCGGGGGTAAAACTGGTTTAAAATGTTCTGAATTATTCAAAATATTAACATTATTTTATATTTCCATCTCACATCATTTTCTTCTGCGCCTCTTCCCACTTTCATTGCAATATTCGATTAGCAATTTTTTTTGCTCATTCCATGAGGCTAACAGGAATAATTACTGGCAAGTCAGGATGTGTCTAAAGGCAAAGGCAACGGCGGTACGAATCAGATGGAAGGCCCGGTGGTGCAGTGTGGGTCAGCGATGCATCCCGAATGATAAAACGCACCATAGTACTGAGCACGCGACGGAAATGCCGAATGATATGGCATCTACCTAATGGGGGAAAAACACTGGTGGACTATACAAATATGATGAATGGAATAAGGTCCCATCATTACCAGTCTGGACAAGTCTAGACCTCTACCTAACCCTTGATAGGGCAAAATAGGGCAATGTATTGTTAAATGACCCATTTCCCATTTTATGGAAAAATATAGAGAACTTAGTAAGTAGTATGGGGGCAGCCAGCATTGCTCAGTGTCCCATGGCCGTTCCATTGACAATCATATCAACGGCAAAGTAGACCGTGTCAACACATTTCCATTGGATCCATCAAAAGTTATTAACAAGGGAAAACAGCACTGTGAAAAGCAAGGGGGCCTTCCACTAACAACCACATACAGGTAGTCCCATTACCACTGGGTCCATTAGGAAACACGGACTCCATGTCAGAACCTGTTGATAGCAGTAGAAAATCCCCATAGAAAACCTCTCCTGCTCTGGACAGTTCCTAACATGGACAAAGGTGGCAGCAAAGAGCACTGTGTCAGACTGGGAAGAATATACTTCCTGCAGGACATACAGCAGCTGATAAGTACTTGAAGACTGGTGATTTTTAATAGAAGTAAATAACAAATTATCAGCACTTTCTGGCACCAGTTGATTAAAAAAAAAATGTGGGTGACCAACCCCTTTAAAGAAAAAAAATACTGATTTCTTTTAGATACAGCGGTACCCTTGCCTAGTAACTGTTTCCAGTATTTGGTCAAAATAAGTGGAACAGGGAATAGCTACAAAGAGAGTCCCTGGCTCGGGAGGACCCAGGTCCTCCATCTTATTGATAACAATGCAATATTACATTTCACCTGAGGTGGCGCTGTAGGGGATTTACACACTTGCTCCCTGTTTCTATCACATATTTCAGCTACTATCTTAAGAAAACTTCTAAACCAAATGGACTGGTAAAAGTCAATGAAATGCGTCAGTGTCCGAGCTTCCAGACCTGTCCTTTCACTCAATTGCTGAAAAACTCTCCCATGGATTCTTGTGGCCGGCGAAGCCTTCAGAGACTTCAGAGACAACATAAGTCCCGATAAATGTGCTGAGTATTGGCAGCGGCAGACTTTCCGGCTGAAGTGAAGTGTGAATTGATGTCAGCGTCTCCATTAACACGTTATTCTCTACAGGAAAATCAAACTTAGTCAGAACTTGCAGACTGCTGAGCGAGCGGCATTGGCTGACCACATCAATGGAGGAACATCTGGGGCTTCTCCTGTGATGAAATCCCACATGGAGGATCAAATCCGCTTAGATTTTCAGCAGATCTAAACAGGGAAACGTATTCTAATCTTCAGAGCCCACCTGAGCAGAGTCGCTGACGCGCATCTCATTGGCCTGGTTTAGTCATTTTCACGGTTGACCCAAATGATCCACCTGCCAACACCGACTCTCTCCGCGGCTCTGCGGGAAGTTTTCGAATATTATTTATGTTTGTTTGTCTGTGGACGATTCCTTCCCATAGTCCTCGAAGAACTTGACTATCAAAACAGAGAACCAGTGCGGCAAGCAACCCTAGGTTAGAAGGTCAACTGTGGTCCAAGCATGACGTGAACGTCCACTGATGGTCACCATGTGGTCACTCATTCCATGATCTACTTAAAGGGGTAAATGTCTAAACATTTTTACTTCAAGTCAATGATTTGATGATCAAGTTGCTCAATAGAATGCTATGGGATTGATAGGAACAGATGAGTAAACGTCCGGCCAATGCTGTATCCAAACTGACGCTTATCATGGTTATATGACTGAGGGTCCCAACAATCAGACCTCCCCCCAAAAATATATCAATAAATAAATAAATCCAAAAGAAATCTGTCTCTTGTAAAAGCTACAGAAGAAAAACGACGGAAAGGTGGTCGGGGTTACCTTATCCAGGTGCAGGAGAAGGAGAGAAATCCTGGGCTGTATACCTGCAATCTATGAGTCAGTCCGTATGCTGTTCCTTTAACCAAATCTGTGGTGCAGAGCGGTGTCAATGAGGCGGGGCCTAGAGCATCTAATGCTTTAGGCCTGCAGTACTTCTCTCTCCGCCTTTGTTCTTTTTTGGCACGTCCCAGGGCTGGATCTTCAGCATGCCGAACATGAAGATCCAGCCTAGGTGTGTGCCGGAAAAAAAAGGTATTGAGAGAGGCCCTGCAGGCCTAAGGCATGGATGCTCTAGGCCCCACCTCATTGACACCATGGGATTAAAAGTTGTACTGTAGCGGTGGTTTGGGGGGGGGGGGGGGTGGTGTCGGTTAAGATTCACGTTAAAGGTAAATCAAGGCTTCTCTCTCATGTCTCACCACCTATAAATCTCAGCTGCCCCCTGTGTAAATATCAGTGCTTCTCCTGCTATATATCACAGTGCTGCAGAGTAATATCCCCCAACTTTAGCCACTATAAAACTTTACTGCTGCTGCTGTTTCTTTCCTTTTTGCTTACATAGCACAGTGCAAACCAGTTCATCAGTAACCCCTTCTCCTCCACATGCCATCTATAGTACTATCCTGTGCAAACCATCCTCCAGCACAGTGCTGGCCTCTTAGTCTAATACATCTTCTCCAACACTATATTACTGCATAGCAGAGAGGAGTATGTGCTGTGCTGCGATTGGCCAGATAAGTAAGGGAGGAAGTACCCAGCTCTGGCCCCACCCCTGAGATAGGAAGGATCAGGAATGGCTATGCACCATGGAGGGGACTCTCAGCAGTGACAGCACTGACATCACCTGTCACCACTAAAGGGTTAATCTGATAAAACCAGACAGATTTATAGAAATAATAATAATAAGATAATAATAAATGTGCCCCAGCGTTCTAGAACATTCCATCAGACCAAAGCGCACCGCAGACTCCGGCACTGAACACTATACAAAAATATCAGAACTTTTTCTAACTTCCTAAACTCCAATAGAAGCTGAGGACGGACACGTTCCATATGTCGGGACGTTAAACAAGACAAGCTGTTGAGTGAAAACAAAGAGCGATGTGCCAGAGAGGAGAAGCTGACAGATGATGTTATTTCACATTTCTGTTTTCATCTGGAAAGTGAGACGGCGTCATTTATTAGAACATTCACAACAAGATCTTAACGCCATCTGTGAATACATGGCCCAGTCCTACACAAAGTATTATTTATGTGTCTTTGCGATGAGTTCTCGATCATGTGACTGCATAATGTGGAGGAACGAGGCGACACCAGTCTGTGTTACATATCATGTGCGCTTATAGAGCGGTGGAACGTTATAGCACAGAGGAACAATGTACAGCAAGGGATCTATTATATTATAGAGCAGTAGAACATGTAATTGGTTTGCGTTCTAGAACAGATGTAGAACATGTTATATTGCAGAGGAGTAGAACATGTGATCTGTTATATTACAGAGCAGTAGAACATGTGATCTGTTATATTACATAGCAGCAGAACATGTGATCTGTTATATTACAGAGCAGCAGAACATGTGATCTGTTTATTACAGAGCAGTAGAACATGTGATCTGTTATATTACAGGGCAGTAGAACATGTGATCTGTTATATTACAGAGCAGCAGAACATGTGATCTGTTTATTACAGAGCAGTAGAACATGTGATCTGTTATATTACAGGGCAGTAGAACATGTGATCTGTTATATTACAGAGCAGCAGAACATGTGATCTGTTATATTGCAGAGGAGTAGAACATGTGATCTGTTATATTACAGGGCAGTATAACATGTGATCTGTTATATTACATAGCAGTATAACATGTGATCTGTTATATTACAGAGCAGCAGAACATGTGATCTGTTTATTACAGAGCAGCAGAACATGTGATCTGTTATATTACAGAGCAGCAGAACATGTGATCTGTTATATTACAGAGCAGCAGAACATGTGATCTGTTTATTACAGAGCAGTAGAACATGTGATCTGTTATATTACAGGGCAGTAGAACATGTGATCTGTTATATTACAGGGCAGTAGAACATGTGATCTGTTATATTACATAGCAGTATAACATTTGATCTGTTTATTACAGAGCAGTAGAACATCTGATCTGTTATATTACATAGCAGCAGGACATGTGATCTGTTATATTACAGAGCAGTAGAACATGTGATCTGTTATATTACATAGCAGCAGAACATGTGATCTGTTATATTACAGAGCAGCAGAACATGTCATCTGTTTATTACAGAGCAGTAGAACATGTGATCTGTTATATTTCAGGGCAGTAGAACATGTGATCTGTTATATTACAGAGCAGCAGAACATGTGATCCCTTTATTACAGAGCAGTAGAACATGTGATCTGTTATATTACAGAGCAGCAGAACATGTGATCTCTTTATTACAGAGCAGTAGAACATGTGATCTGTTATATTACAGGGCAGTAGAACATGTGATCTGTTTATGTCCTAGATCATGTGATTTCTTTGTGCTAGGGAGGTTCTTATATAAGAGGGGAAGGAAACATGATTGGTTTGTGTTCTAGATCATGCGACTTTATAGTCTCGGTGGAACATGTTATATTGCAGAAGAGTAGAACATGTGATCTTATAATGCAATGGGGCATTCTATATTATAAAGGAAGAGAACGTGATCTGTTTGCGCTCACAGATCATGTGATCCTATAGTGCAGTGAAAAATGTTATATTATAGAGGAATAGAACAAGTGATCAGTTTTTAATCTAGATTATGTGATATCAAGAAAGACTAGACTATTGGTTGTTTGTTTTAATTCTAGATCATGTGATGTGTGTGAAGAATTCTAGAATAAGTGATCTTTTTATGTTTGAAATCACGTGATCTTATAGTATTGTGGAACACACTATTCATATTGTACAGGAATAGAACACATGGTCACATCGTGTTCTAGATCATGAAATCTTTTGTAGTAGGATCATGAAATCTAGTGTGGTAGGACAGAATATGAGATCTTGTGATCCGTTTGTATTCTAGGTCATGAGATCTTGATCAATAATACAACATAGGACCCATCTGTTTTCTAGACCTTGTGATCTTACAGTGCGGTGGAACATGTTATCCATAGTAATAGATCATGTGATCTTCTAGTGTTTTGTAATATAAAGTAAAAGATTATGTGATCTTCCAGCGCAGTGATAGATCATGGGATCTGTTTGTATTCTAGCTCATAACCTCTTGAGGAATAATAGAACATGGGATGAGTTTATGTTTCATGCTGTGTGATCCTATAATGTGATGGCACACGTCATATAATCTGAGACTGGTTATTATTCCATGCTCTGTGTGCTTTGTCTGTACTGTAACCTGTTATATTGCGGAGGTATATGAGACATACTGGACTCTTCTATCATCCGTGAATGCACCGCGGCCTCTTCAGGTAAGCATCATTATTTATGGCTTTTCATCCAAAAAGAAGACACGACTTCTCGGTTTCTTTGAAGCAAGTCACGTAAGGAACATTCACTTCACAATACTAGAGGAGCTGGAGTCAGAGAGAATGCTGATCTGTGCTCCCGACTGCGAATGACGCTGAGAATGCTGAACGTCTGCGAGACACAGAGATCCAGAGAGATGCTGGAACATTCCACATCACAGCGGAGAACCTGAGGTGCTGAGGTTCTAGATCATGGCTTATTATGGGGGTGGAGTATATAAGGGGCCAGTGACCGGGCAGTTCTTGAAGGTGACGGTGGAAGCAAAAAATGAGCGATGATCTGAATGACTGTGACAAGATGGGAATAGTGATGTGTAGATGCCGGGGTCAGAGCATCTCCAGGGTGGCCCATCTTGTGGGGTTTTCCCAAGTATATAGTGGATAGTAGTATGGAGCGGACTTGGCGAGCTGTTTGGGTTCGGCAACACTCTCCAAACACAAATGGTTGCCATTTGACTCCCAGTGGCTCAAGAAGTTGGAGGCCACCCTAAGGAGTCCTAGAAAATATGGATACAAAGGCTGTATCCATGTTTTCCTGGCAGCTCAAGGGCAGCATCCAACTTCCCCAGTCAAATGGCAAGTGTTTGGGTTTGGGGAACATTGCTGAACTCAAAGAGTTTGCCAAGTCCACTCAACACTTGTGGTCAGTACTGACCAAAAGTTTCCAAGAAAGGAACGGGGGCTGAGAAAGGAAAATGGGGGCCAAGATTCACTCATGTGTGTCAAAAGTCTGGTTTGATTCCACAGGAAAGCAGCTGTAGAGAGGAGTCAGATCACACCGGAGCAATGGGAAGAGGAGTCTAGTCTGATGGGTCACGTTCTCCACCATATGGGGGGGGGGGGGGGGACACACACCAGGATGCACTATGGGAATAAGACAAGATGGCAACGGGACCCCCAAAAGGCAGCGAATAATGCCCGGGGGACAGACTTCAGACAAAGTTCAAGAATGAGGAATATGATAAAGAGATCAAGATGGTGATCTAAATGATTCCCCAGATCTCAGTCCCATAAATCATCTGAGGGATTTATGGTGACCACACCTCACGGAATGTGCTGCTGATACCACAGGGGGCATCACAGCGCTATAGTGTAATTGGGGACACATGATAAGGCTAAAGTGTCCGGGGAGATACATCACAGGGCTATGGGGTCCAGGGGGGCACATCACAGGGCTATGGAGTCTGGGGGGACACTTCATAGGGCTATGGGGTCTAGGGGGGCACATCACAGGGCTATGGGGTCTAGGGTGGGACATCACAGGGCTATGGAGTCTGTGGGGACACATCATAGGGCTATGGGGTCTAGGGGGCACATCACAGGGCTATGGGGTGTAGGGGGCACAACACAGGGCTATGGGGTGTAGGGAGGACACATCACAGGGCTATGGAGTCTGGGGGGACACCACAGGGCTATGGGGTGTAGGGGGGACACATCACAGGGCTATGGAGTCTGGGGGGACACATCATAGGGCTATGGCATCTGGAGGGGGGGGACTAAATACAGGGCTATAGTGTGTGGGGGGGAATACATTACGGATATGGGGTCCAGGGGGGCACATCACCGGGGTATGGGGTCTAGGGGGGCACATGAAAGAGCAATAGTGTCCGGGGAAATACATCACAGGGCTATGGAGTCTGGATGAAACTTCAAAGACATATGGAGTGTGTGGGGGGCCACATTACAGAGCTATAGGTTCTGAGGGGCACATCACAGGGCTATGGGGTCCAGGGGGGACCCATCACAGGGCTATGGGTCCGGGTCTTGGAAGGTCAGAGAAGGGGACACCACCATATAAGCCAGGTGATTTTAACATAATATCCAACCAGTTTTCTCTTTTAGCTTTAACTCTGCCGATCTCCTGACTTTGCAGGGTGTGAAGACTTTTGCAGGGCACTCTATACATAATTTATTCATTTGCACCTAATTCGATGTCTAATATGACCCCTTAGCAGAGCGGCAGATATAATGAACTCTTTCTGAACCGGAGTCTTCGGTGCCCATTTCCCTCCATCGGCTGCCAAGTACAATGCAGGCGGCTTGTAGTAAATAATTCAATTATAAACCAAAACACACTTTAATTTCACATTGCCAGAATGTACTATCATGGAGGAGCTTTGTCAGCTTTAATGAAATAATCTTCCCTCTGCTCTGCCTGCGAACAATCCTATTTCCCGGCCTCTTTTCATCTGGCTGGCTCGGTAGCTACCTGGTGTTATTGTGAGTAATTTCACCCTCTGGGACTGGGATATTAATGTGGCGATGCACCCACCGCGCTGGAGATCGGGAGTCTTACATGTCGCACAAAGGGGAGACTTCCCGGGAATGTAAATGAATCCAGTATTGGCCACATGTGTCGGGGATGAAGGCCAGGAAATGAATTCCCCTTCTGTGATGTTACAGTCAGAATAATGGATGTTCTGTATTCGGACAGATATATCATAATATACATGGACCTATCTGTGCATAAAACATACCGGGGGACCACAAGGAAGCTGCAGGATATAGACCCAACACCCAACACAGTCTTTTATCTGCTTGGCCAACCAAGCCGGAGCTCAACAGATGGTAGAACTGATATAGACCAAGTTGGATGCCATAGGTCGTATCTATGTCTTCCTGGCATCTCTAGGGCGGCATCCAGTTCTGCATCGGCGGAGAATCAAACCAAATCCAAATCGGGATAACGTTGCCAAAATCGAACATTTATACAGATCTGCTCAACACTAGTTAAGAGTTGTAGTATGTCCAATGATGCCTGCGGGTGCTCCTTGGTTGTCAGTCAGCATGGGTCTCGGCAATAGCCTAATGGAGGATAGATGAAGACCCTCTGGGTGGTTGGGTGGGACTTTATAAAGGATGAACCCAAGGCAAAGGTTTCATAAGTGGCCTCCAGTGATTGGCTAAGCAACCTGTCACTTCAAAGGCCAGTGTAGAAGCTTTAGTGGCTGAGGTGGTGAGCAGGCAGAAGCGAGAAGATCAGTAGGCAACGTGGACAGGTAAGTATAAAAATTTTTTTTACACATTCAGCCATTGGCCGCGTATGACTATTATGCGGAAAGATGCACGATCATTGGCCGTTACTTACAGGCATCTCCTTCACTAAACTACGTTGTGTTCTTAATGCTTGGTGCCAAACCCTCCGTCCATGTGTGTCACTTTATCCTTCTTCCTACTGAACTCTGCCCTCCTGGCCAGCCAGTCCACCATGCAGAGGACCGGTGGGGCACGTCCGCTTTGTATCCACTTTCTTTAACAATCAGCCACTGTCTTCACTGTTCCAAGAGTCGGAGCAGCTCACCTCAATGGCTCTTGCTTCTCTCTAGACACTAGGACAAACCCAACAGAATAAAGAGCTTATGCTTGATCGCTATGGCACAGGATTTCAGAGAGTGGGCGCTAAAGTGCACAAGTGTAAAAAAAAAACATCTAATAATTATGGCACAAAGAGTGAACATCATTAAAGGGGGTTGGGTCACCCTAAATTTATTCCCCCAAATCAACTGCTGCCAGAAAGTGCCAGAGATTTATAATTTACATCTATTAAAAAAATCTCCTGTCTTTCAGTACTTATCAGCTGCTGTATGTTCTGCAGGAAGTTGTGTATTCTCTCCAGTCTGGAGAGCAGGAGAGGATTTCTATGGGGATTTGCTGCTGCTCTGGACAGTTCCTGACATGGACAGAGGTGGCAGTAGAGAGCACTGTGTCAAACTGGAAAGAATACACAACTTCCTGTAGGACATACAGCAGCTGATAAGTACTGGAAGACTGAAGATTTTTTAATAGATGTAAATTATGAATCTATGGCACTTTCTGGCACCAGTTTATTTGAAAGATTTTTTTTTTTTTTGGGGGTGAACAACCCCTTTAACTGAACCAGAAATCCAGTGCATTTGCAATGGTATGTTTGGGCCAATGTTGCATCTTATACATTTGTCTTATAACTGTGGATGTGAGCAGAATTCACAGCTGACATTAGGTGGCAGCAGATTATCTTAAGACGAGCAGAATCTTAGTGAATGACAATGGGAAATGTTGAACTGAAGGATTTTGCTGCATTCGCAACCCGTCCAAATAGGAGGCTGACGTAGAACCGGACGTGCCCATAGACCTTAATGGGCCCGATGAAGTTCAATGGTGACTGTGCTGACCATTTTTCTAATGTCCTGTCCAATCAATGGAGTCTCGCTTAGACTTTCTGAGGCACATTAAAGTCGGGCTCTACATCGGTTCCCTGATTTGACAAATTGGTGGCCAATGTAGAGCGTAACAGAAAGCAAAAAAAGCTATAGCCTTTAATGGAAGGACATCAGCACTGCTGGACACAGGGCAGTGGGGGAGGGCTTCTACCGAGGCCTGGTGCCTTACAGCCAGAGGGAGCATATACATGGTAATGACTCTTTGCACAGTCTTTGTATCTTGTTAAGACTAGATAGGATGAAATAAGCGAATTAAGGGAAACTCTTTATATTATTATTTTATGTATTAAAGTGTTTTCTGTAACAAACCGAGCAGCGGGGAAGGGCTTCTACTGAGGCCGGGTGCCTTACAGCCAGGGACTGGTCTCCTGGCATATATTCTTTATACTTTGCACAATTTTCTTAACATTTGGAGACTAGATAGGATGAAAGGAGGAGATTATACCAGAGACTTCTGTTTTTTTATATATATTTTTTGTGCACTTCTACATTTCCCTTTGCTATAACTCAGCCGTGTACCCAGAACCTGACTTCACCCAGCATCCATTTTAGAGAGCTACATCTTCTTGCCGCGAGATCACCGCCTCCTATGACCCATTCATTGAGTATCATTTAGAATTTGTTCCCAAAACGGCCATGATTTACCCCGGGTGGTTGTAGGTGTCGGCGCCGTGGCCTATAAATAAGGCACTGTTTATACAATTGAGCCGACAATATCCAACAAATGCTTTTGCAGCCGAGGATTTGTCTTGCTAATGTTTCCTTCTTTAAGACTTGTATAGAAGGAAGGTGTTATTATTATGCTCCTCAGGAGACTCGCTGACTAGAACAATCACTTGTTTGTTCCCCAGAGAAGTTCAGGACCATGGATAGCGACACCTGTACTGCCACGTCTGAACAAAGCAAGCAAAGTAGGATAGGGAATCTCTCACATCTGCTCTATCGCTCGCAGTCTCTCTGGAGATTACAATAAAAAGAAATTTCCTATCACTTTGCACACGAGTCGGGGACTTGGCAGGTCGGTATCTCTCCACTTTGAAGATGTTTGTGATGATGTGACAAGACAGACCCAGCCAAGCTTTCTTTGCTCTGAACGATCGGAATTGGATAGGAGAAGAGCGCCCGTGCTTGGATGTGACTGCTGCTAATGGCAAAGTTTAGCAAAGGCCTAAAAGGGCAGTGAAGTGTGAAGAGAACAAGGCTGATCCTCCAGGACTACATCTCCCCATGATAACAACTTGCTCTTTCTTCTAGAAGTTCTAGTTCCCTGTTTGAGGACAAGACCTCCCATAGTTATCGGTCAAGGAGAAGAATGGTTTGTACACGGACATTGGAAAGATAAAGCTCTTTAGTATACACCGACCAGCCATAACATTAAAACTCCTCAGCCAATGCCATCCCATACTTTGATCCCCATAGCCTGGACCCCATAACCTTGTGATGTGTCCCCTAAGACCCCATAACCTTGTGATTCCCCCCCATAACCTTAAGATTCCCCCCAACCCCATAACCTTGTGATGTTTCCAACCAGACCCCATAACCTTGTGATGGGTCCCCCCAGACCCCATAACCTTGTGATGGGTCCCCCAGACCCTATTACCTTGTGATGTGTCCCCCCAGACCCCATAACTTTGTGATGCATCCCCCAGACCCTATAGTCTTGTGATGTGTCCCACGCAGACCTCATACTCTTGTGAAGTGTCCCCCCAAACCTAAACCCCATTGCTCTGTTATGTAACCCCCCAGAGCCTGGACCCTATAACACTATGAAGCAAATCGCACAGACGATCAATGAAATTGAGATCTGGGGAATCTGGAGGACAAGTCCCCATTTTGATCCCATTGTCATATTCTTAATTCCTGAACAATGTCTGGAGAGAGGCCCCCATCCGATGCCATTATGGGGTCCCACTGCCATGAAGGGGGGGACTTGGTGTGTACAATGGTTGGGTAGGTGGTTGGAGTCACAGAAACATCCACATGATCCCAGGATACAAGGTCTACAGAAGAACATTGCTCATCACCCTGCTCCCACCATCTACCCATAGCGCATCCTTGTGCCATCTCTTCTCGTAGAACAGGGTGCATAAGAAGAATGATAAGAGAAAAAAAGAGGAGAAGAGAAAAAGAAGAGGAAAAGAGAAGGGAGAGGAGGAGGAAAAGGAAGATGAGGAAGAAGAAGATAGAGACAAGAAGGAAGAGGAAGAAAAAGAAGAGAGAGAAGAGAAGGAAGAGAAAGAAGAGGAGGAGGAGGAAAGGGAAAAAGACAAACAAGAAGTGGAGGAAAAATAAGAGGGAAAAGAAGAAGATGGAGAAAAAAAGAAGAGGGAGGAGAAGAGGAGGAGGAAGGAGAAGAAGAAAAGGAAGAAAAAGAAGAAGAGGGAGAAGAAGATGGAGAAAAGAAGGAAGAGGAAGAAGAGGAAGAAAAAGAAGAGGAAGAAGAGAAGGAAGAGGAAGAAGAAGAGGAGGAGGAAAAGAAGAAGACAAAGGAGTAGAGGAGGAAAAAGAAGAAGAGGGAAAAGAGAATGATAAGGAAGAAGAGGAGGAAGAGGAAAAGGAAGAAGAGGGAGAAAAAGAGGGAGGAAAGAAGGAAGAGGAAGAAGAGAAAGAAGAAGAGAAAGAAAAAGAAGAATAGGGAGGAGAGAAGGAACAGGAAGAAGAGGAGGAGGAAGAGGAAAAGGAAGAAGAGAAAGAAGAAGTGGAAGAAGAAGAAAAATGGGAGTAGGGAAAGGTTATGAAGGAAAAAGAAGGAAGAAGCAAACTGGAATAACGAAGACAAGAAAAATAGGAAAAAATAAAACATATAAAAATCAGAATGGTAAAATGAAGGAGAAGAATTAATAAGAGAAGGAAAAGAACAAGAAGAAAAAAAGACTAGGAAATGAAAGGGATATAAGAGGAGTAAGCTCAGAAGATGCAATGATGATAGGGAGGAGATGGACAATGAGATGTAATAGCTGGTCCCTCGGAGGGCTCATTTAGCTGGTGGCAGGACTGGCTCCCTTCTTGCCCCTGACAGCTCTGAATACTTCTCTCTTATTGCAGTGATTACTTGGGAAGGAGTTAAGATACAGTGAAGTTGTGTTTGGTGAAGCATGAAGGAGAGGAGTGTGGGCGAGACTATTAAGAGAGTAGACACATGCTTTTTTATGTCTGTTGTGAAAATTGAAGTGTGGTTAAGAGAAGGATGAAGACAATAACGCACTGTGGTCCATTGTGTCCTCAAGTGCTCCATCAATCTGCAGTCCTCTCACCACTGTGCACTTCACCACAAACCGCCATCTCTTCTGTTCTCTGAACCCCACGTGCAACAAAGGGAACTACTGGCCGTCCTCTCTTATACCGCCAGATAATCTTATGTAATTATGTTTCTCAGGATGAAGCGAGTAGAAGAAAATGTTTTGTTACTTCTTCACAAAGAGCGAGAGGTTTGTGTCCTTACATAATACATTGTTATGTTATACAGTATATATATATTCTTACAGGGAGACATTCCACATACGACTCTACCTAAGTGACTGGGTAATAACTGCTTACGGACCATCTTATTGTGAGCCTTGAGGACCTGGCAAGACCCATTCCAGGAGCTATAACCTTTCTACTAGATGATGAGAACATGTTTCATGTCTTTATTATATATTTTGTCTTATTTTTATCCTTTTTTGTTTGACAGACTTTTGCATTCTTTTGTGTGTATGTCACGAATGTTACAGCATAAGTATCACTTTATTCCACAGGTCGGTATGAAAGTGGAAAGAACCTCTTCAAAATATTTTCAAGATGATTCGCTGTCAATTGGCTCTGAAATTGGATTCAGCCTTAGAATCACTGAGCAGAGAGGCCATCCAGCGAGTGGGTCTATGCACAGTATTGTCTCTTACTCCCTTTTGACCTAAACCAGTGACCAACAATACACAGGGGATCACCGCTTACTGAATAAGACAAGGGACTCCGACCTTTAACAGATATCCCTCTTCTTCTATGTAGCTTATATTGTGCTTAACAATGGACACCATGGAAACCATATACTGAACAGAGAAGCATGCCCTATATAGCCTGCTGCTTAGTGAACATTTGCTGGGCAGGGGGCAGAAAGTATCACTGCTTACTGTATAAGACCAGGGACTCCTATCTTTGACAGATGTCCCTGTTTCCTTATGTTGTTTCCGGATATTATGGAAACCATATACTGAGCAGAGAGGTATGCCCTACATAGCCTGCTGCTCAGTGAGTATTTGCTGGGCAAGGGGCAAAGAGTATCACTGCTTACTGTATAAGACCAGGGTCTCCTATCTTTGACAGATGTCTCTGTTCCTTTTTGTTGTTTCCATAGTGCTCTATACTCAGATATCATGGAAACCATATACTGAGCAGAGAGGTATGCACTATTTATCCTGCTGCTCAGTGAACATTTGCTGGGCAGGGGGCAAAGAGTATCACTGCTTATTGTATAAGACCAGGGTCTCCTATCTTTGACAGATGTCCCTGTTCTTCTCTGTGGTTTCTATAGTGATCTATACTAGGATATCATGAAAACCATATAATGAGCAGAGAGGTATGCTGAACAGGGTGCAGAGAGCCAAACTGCTTATTCTATAAGAGAAGGAGATCCTTAATTTGATAGATGTCCCTGGTCCTCTATGAAGTTTGCATAGTGCTCTATACAAGGGCACCATGAAACCCAAGTCCTGGGCAGAGACACATGTCCTGTATAGCCTGCTGCTCAGTGAATATTTTCTAGGCTGTAGTCTACAAGCCACTAAATATTACAGCACTGACACATTCTTGAGGTCAGGCACCCAGCCCAGTGTATGTGACCTGAGCGGAGAGGTATATAGGGCACAGTATACCTCACTTCTGGGCACAGTATACCTTACTGGATTGGCTCATCTCTAGTCGCTCCCGCTGCAGTATTATCAAATATTTATATCCTGGCTAATATCTTCTGGAAGTTTCCTGGACAAGGCTTTGGTTCGGGCGGGATGACTTGTAGTTTTTCTTGTTTATCTTTCTTTATTTTACCAATTACACATCTTGCTTATTGGATTTCTTCTCTTCCCTCGCAGTCCGCTCTTAAGGTGGAACATTTTTTCTACATCTCCATATAACCCTGTTAATTGAATTTTTTTCATTCTGAGATTTTTTTTTTACTTTATTAAACCTTATTAACTTAATTAACCCCTCATTTTTTTTGTCTTAGCAGCAGAATGGAAGCTTTGATCGCTTACATAATACTTATTATTCCAAAGCTTTATTGCCTGTCAGTGTTACGCTGCCTCTGGCATAGACTAACAAGCAGAAGCCTCTGGCAGACCTGGAGGGCTTTGTTAAACCTACGGCTGACAAGGTAACCTATTGGCACCTTACAGCTTAACCAAAAAGACACTGATGGGCTGATAGAGGGAGCGATTACTGGCGATGGTCACAGCAACTGGTAGCTACAGACGGACATCTTAACCTCTCATGCACATTTATCCAGTTTCTTTCAATAAAAAATTCAACAAATTATTCGGACCTGATAGCAATCAACAGGCTGCAATTCACATCACAACCACCAGGGGGGCCACATATAGGGTAAACAACTGCCAACAGAGGATCACAAAAAGCTGCTTATTTGAGGAGAGCCAAGAGGGAGGGAAAAGGAGGACACAGCTGTAAGAACACACAAGTAGGATGTAAAAGTAGCTGAAAGAACTCCAGGAACAATAGTTGTTCTCCTTTCCCTACTGCCATTACAGTTTTATTACCTACAGCAGCTTCTATAGACTGGTGAGTAGTACATCTGCCCAGTTATCCAGTCAAAATGGGGAAAGGAGATTAAGAGAAGCACATATAGGAGAGGCACATATAGAGAGAAGCACATGTAGGAGAAGCACATATAGAGAGAAGCACATGTAGGAGAAGCACATAGAGAAGCACATAGAGAGAGAGAAGCACATGTAGGAGAGGCACATGTAGAGAGAAGCACATGTAGGAGAAGCACATGTAGGAGAAGCACATATAGAGAGAAGCACATGTAGGAGAAGCACATATAGAGAGAAGCACATGTAGGAGAAGCACATATAGAGAGAAGCACATGTAGGAGAAGCACATAGAGAGAGAAGCACATGTAGGAGAGGCACATGTAGAGAGAAGCACATGTAGGAGAAGCACATATAGAGAGAAGCACATGTAGGAGAAGCACATATAGAGAGAAGCACATGTAGACAGAAGCACATGTAGGAGAAGCACATATAGAGAGAAGCACATGTAGTAGAAGCACATAGAGAGAGAAGCACATGTAGGAGAAGCACATAGAGAGAGAAGCACATGTAGGAGAAGCACATATAGAGAGAAGCACATGTAGGAGAAGCACATATAGAGAGAAGCACATATAGACAGAAGCACATGTAGGAGAAGCACATATAGAGAGAAGCACATGTAGTAGAAGCACATGTAGGAGAAGCACATAGAGAGAGAAGCACATGTAGGAGAAGCACATATAGAGAGAAGCACATATAGAGAGAAGCACATATAGAGAGAAGCACATGTAGTAGAAGCACATATAGGAGAAGTACATGTAGGAGAGGCACATATAGAGAGAAGCACATGTAGACGAAGCACGTATAGAGAGAAGCACATATAGAGAGAAGCACATGTAGGAGAAGCACGAATAGAGAGAAGCACATATAGAGAGAAGCACATGTAGTAAAAGCACATATAGGAGAAGTACATGTAGGAGAAGCACATATAGGAGAAGTACATGTAGGAGAAGCATATATAGAGAGAAGCACATGTAGGAGAAGCACATAGAGAAGCACATAGAGAGAGAGAAGCACATGTAGTAAAAGCACATATAGGAGAAGCACATGTAGTAAAAGCACATATAGGAGAAGTACATGTAGGAGAAGCATATATAGAGAGAAGCACATGTAGGAGAAGCACATATAGAGAGAGGCACATGTAGGAGAAGCACATATAGAGAGAAGCACATGTAGGAGAAGCACATATAGAGAGAAGTACATGTAGGAGAAGCACATATAGAGAGAGGCACATGTAGGCAATGTATATAGAGTATGCACTTTGGTATATTCAGCACTTTTATCCTTGTCTCCAGCTTCACTGGAAAAAGAAGACTGGGTTCCCCCATTTCCGTGATTGGAGAGGATCCTAGCGGTCATACCTATAGATGTGTAATAACTAGTATAGAACGAACATGGTTTATAACGCACAGGGCTCCATTCTTTGGTTATGATTTTTGTACACTTCATTTACACATCCCCTGTAGGTGACCCGGGCAAACTCCAACCTGCTGAGCTGGGGGCACCTGGTTAAATGCTTGAATCTCTCATTGATTTCAATGAGGTTCGTTACTCGAGCTGAGCTCTACAGCATTTTTACCCCATCTTGCCTCATCTGTTAAATCCTCTACCCAATGGCTGGAACTTTTTTGCCATAGGGTGGCATGTGCACACAGGTATCATAGAGATAGCCACAGGATGTACGGCCACAAAGCCTCTGCACACAGGTATCATAGAGATAGCAACAAAATGTACGGCCACAAAGCCTCTGTACACAGGTGTCATAGAGATAGCCACAGGATGTACGGCCACAAAGCCTCTGCACACAGGTATCATAGAGATAGCCACAGGATGTACGGCCACAAAGCCTGTGCACGGAGCCGGTGTCATAGAGATAGCCACAGGATGTACGGCCACAAAGCCTCTGTACACAGGTGTCATGGAGATAGCCACAGGATGTACGGCCACAAAGCCTCTGCACACAGGTATCATAGAGATAGCAACAAGATGTACGGCCACAAAGCCTCTGTACACAGGTGTCATAGAGATAGCCACAGGATGTACGGCCACAAAGCCTCTGCACACAGGTATCATAGAGATAGCCACAGGATGTACGGCCACAAAGCCTCTGTACACAGGTGTCATAGAGATAGCCACAGGATGTACGGCCACAAAGCCTCTGCACACAGGTATCATAGAGATAGCCACAGGATGTACGGCCACAAAGCCTCTGTACACAGGTGTCATAGAGATAGCCACAGGATGTACGGCCACAAAGCCTCTGTACAAAGGTGTCATAGAGATAGCCACAGGATGTACGGCCACAAAGCCTCTGCACACAGGTGTCATAGAGATAGCAACAAAATGTACGGCCACAAAGCCTCTGTACACAGGTGTCATAGAGATAGCCACAGGATGTACGGCCACAAAGCCTGTGCACGGAGCCAGTGTCATAGAGATAGCCACAGGATGTACGGCCACAAAGCCTGTGCACGGAGCCGGTGTCATAGAGATAGCCACAGGATGTACGGCCACAAAGCCTCTGCACACAGGTATCATAGAGATAGCCACAGGATGTACGGCCACAAAGCCTGTGCACACAGGTATCATAGAGATAGCCACAGGATGTACGGCCACAAAGCCTCTGTACACAGGTGTCATAGAGATAGCCACAAAATGTACGGCCACAAAGCCTCTGTACACAGGTGTCATAGAGATAGTCACAGGATGTACGGCCACAAAGCCTCTGCACACAGGTGTCATAGAGATAGCCACAGGATGTACGGCCACAAAGCCTGTGCACACAGGTGTCATAGAGATAGCAACAAGATGTACAGCCACAAAGCCTCTGCACACAGGTGTCATAGAGATAGCCACAGGATGTACGGCCACAAAGCCTCTGCACACAGGTGTCATAGAGATAGCCACAGGATGTACGGCCACAAAGCCTCTGCACACAGGTATCATAGAGATAGCCACAGGATGTACGGCCACAAAGCCTCTGCACACAGGTGTCATAGAGATAGCCACAGGATGTACGGCCACAAAGCCTCTGTACACAGGTGTCATAGAGATAGCCACAGGATGTACGGCCACAAAGCCTCTGCACACAGGTGTCATATAGATAGCCACAGGATGTACGGCCACAAAGCCTCTGCACACAGGTGTCATAGAGATAGCCACAGGATGTACGGCCACAAAGCCTCTGTACACAGGTGTCATAGAGATAGCCACAGGATGTACGGCCACAAAGCCTGTGCACACAGGTGTCATAGAGATAGCCACAGGATGTACGGCCACAAAGCCTCTGCACACAGGTGTCCTAGAGATAGTCACAGGATGTACGGCCACAAAGCCTCTGTACACAGGTGTCATAGAGATAGCCACAGGATGTACGGCCACAAAGCCTCTGCACACAGGTATCATAGAGATAGCAACAAAATGTACGGCCACAAAGCCTGTGCACACAGGTGTCATAGAGATAGCCACAGGATGTACGGCCACAAAGCCTGTGCACGGAGCTGGTGTCTCCCTTGAAGACTGGCTCCTTAAAGCTTCTCATGGACGGATAATACTTTCCTCCAAATATCTGTTTTATTGATTAATCCCCTTGGCTGATGTGCGGCTCTGAGCGGGCGCGGGATGCCAGCTTATTCAGGACACCTCCTGTCCCTATTTTGCTGTGACAACAAATGTATAAATGTAGCAGCACCAGCCGCCTGTGCCAGGGACTACTGGATGGCGGACAGGACTGTGTGCCTAGCTGTGCTTGGCTCGGCCTGGAACACATTGCCTACTGATCCGGAGAACACTTTGCTTTTGTTCCCTGGCACCAACACACGATCGGCTGCTGCGTCTCCTGCTGAAACAATTCAACATCTATCTCCAGCTTCTCAGTCCATGCAGCGGCCGAGAGGAAAGAAACCTTCAAAAAGTTCCTGGTTTTCTTTTTTTCTTTCTTTGCAGCTTCAGACGATAATTCTCACAATCTGGATCTGACCGGTCCATGCAGAACATGATATACAGCCCGGCAACTACAGCTGTATTCCTCCCAGGATAATTATATATGTACAGCTGGTATAACCTGGGGATCTCCTGTATATAATTATATATGTACAGCTGGTATAACCTGGGTATATACTGTATATAATGATATATGTACAGCTGGTATAACCTACATATATACTGTATATAATGATATATGTACAGCTGCTATAACCTGGGGATCTCCTGTATATAATTATATATGTACAGCTGGTATAACCTGGGGATCTCCTGTATATAATTATATATGTACAGCTGATATAACCTGGGGATCTCCTGTATATAATTATATATGTACAGCTGGTATAACCTGGGGATCTCCTGTATATAATTATATATGTACAGCTGGTATAACCTGGATATATACTGTATTTAGGTATATATGTACAGCTGGTATAACCTGGGTATATACTGTATATAAATACATATGTACAGCTGGTGTAACCTGGGGATCTTCTAGATGTACAGCTGATATATACTGATCTCTGAGGAGGGGTCTTATGTAGCACAGGGCCCTCCTCAGGCCTGATCTGTATTACGACCTATTTACATGGCGTTATTGCTGATCATTTGCATTTACTGTTGATAATTTTCACCTCTCGGTAACAGAATCCGATCTCCTCCGTCTTGCACCTTTTTTAACAGCGGCCATTTGTCTTGTTATCTTTTATGGGGCAGGTAGTCTTTTCTTGGAGCAGTCATTACTATGTGATGAAGGAGCTGTGGAGATGTCTGATCGGCCGTCACACACAGATTTGTACCGCTATGCGGTAATTGGCCTGCCACACCAATTTAGAGGCCTGGACAATATATGAGCCTGGGAAGGAAAGCTGGTCCGGAGCAGAGAAGAGTGATTTCCCTTTAGTGCATTTTCTTCGCCATCAGACGCTATAATGTTTTGTCTCGGAATATCTTGTCATGCAGACAAGCCGCGCACGCCGCCATCAATAAACGCACCTTATTTGTGAGTCATGTGGCAATTACTGAGAACTCCGCACAATATATAGCTGGATTATCATTCTTAGAACTATTCAACGATACAAACCTTGTGATCTACGGTATCACTGTCATGAATATGCGCGGAACAATATACGCATCGATTGCAGCAGGAGGAGGATTTCATGAGAGATGGAATGTAAAAAATAATTTATTATTCCGGGTATTTTCAAAGGTTTGTATCATAAAGGTATCGAAAGAGCGAAACCAATGACAAGGTGAAGTACCAGCAAAGAACAGGTCTAACAAAATAAGGAGCTGCAGAGTCCTACCTGTCAGACCAGGATACGGATAAATTATTCTAAAGGCCAAAAAGTAATAATGCCCCGTATATACAGGAATATAACTACTATAATACTGCCCCCTATATACAGGAATATAACTACTATAATACTGCCCCCTATATACAGAGATATAAATACTATAATACTGCCCCCTATATACAGGAATATAACTACTATAATACTGCTCCATTATACAGGAATATAACAACTATAATACTGCCCCCTATATACAGGGATATAACTACTATAATACTGCCCCCTATATACATGAATATAACTACTATAATACTGCTCCATTATACAGGAATATAACTATTATAATACTGCCCCCTATATACAGGTATATAACTACTATAATACTGCTCCTATATACAGGAATATAACTACTATAATACTGCCCCCTATATACAGGGATATACCTACTATAATACTGCCCCCTATATACAGGAATATAACTACTATAATACTGCTCCTATATACAGGGATATAACTACTATAATACTGCTCCTATATACAGGAATATAACTACTATAATACTGCTCCCTATATACAGGGATATAACTACTATAATACTGCTCCTATATACAGGGATATAACTACTATAATACTGCTCCCTATATACAGGAATATAACTACTATAATACTGCTCCTCTGGACCTGTCTCCCCCTGCCCTGAGCTTATCTGCAAGATGACATCGTACCAATAAATCATCATAACTGCATCAACCCGGTGAGTGCCGCTGGTCTTTACTTCCTCAATGGCTTGTGCTGATTAAATGAATTGCTTTCTCATTTACGCTGAGCACCACTGTGATGCATGAATGTCACTGAGATTACTCAGCCAACAAAGACTACAACGCTCCTCATCTCACAAAGACACTTAATCTGAAAACATAAACAGCTCCACACAAATCACGGGTCACTGATAGTGCCAACACATCTATTTGCTTGTGCTTATATAACTACTATAATACTGCTCCTATACACAGGGATATAACTACTATAATACTGCTCCTATATACAGGAATATAACTACTATAATACTGCCCCTATATACAGGAATATAACTACTATAATACTGCTCCTATATACAGGAATATAACTACAATAATACTGCTCCTATATACAAGAATATAACTACTATAATACTGCCCCTATATACAGGAATATAACTACTATAATACTGCCACTATACTATATACAGGAAAATAACTGCTATAATACTGCAGCTATGGACATGCCGGTGTATTTCTTCCCCCAGCCCATCGCTCTCCCATCATGCAGTATATTTGTGTAGACTTCCTCTCAGTATTATGTGATGTTATGTACAGGGGAGCTGTTATCTCTCTGGTGTTTGTGCACAGCTTATCATTTTCCATATCAAGCTCCTTTTGTATTTGGCCTGAAAAGCTCTAAAAACGAAGGCAGAAAGCGATAATTTATCTAAAAGCCGCTCGATTATCATACAGGTCTGAACCTCGGGAGGAGAACAATTCGCGACGACGTCATTCGTAGACAAATTACCCCGGAATGATGGGAAGCAGACAGAGGTGGATCCTGCCCTCCGTGATCTTCTGGTTTATTCCGGGGCTCTCGGCTCCCCCCCCCCCCATCCGGTCAGGTGATGCGCAGCTGTTTTTATCTGATTTTCCCATCGCTGTAAGAATGGAGCGGCACAATGAGTAGAGATCCTTAATGGACCCAACGTGTTTAACTAGAAGAGGAAAATCCCGCGTCAGGGTGTTCGACGGGCTGAAGTAACATTAATAGGCAATTTTCTGCTAAGCCGCGACCGTGCTTCTATAGAGCGTAAACATCAATTTCTCCTCCGGAATGATCAAAATGAGCGGGAATAATGCGACAAATTAACATCCGATCTGACCGCATGGCGGAGATTCAGTCCCTTGATTCCGATGCTGAACCGCTGACGTGGAGGTTCATCGTGCCGCCATTTGCCGCCATCCTGATCCAGGAGGACTCACTCCTTTCCCAGTTCTTGCAGGACAGAATAAGAGTATAATCATCTCTCCATTTACCTCCCAATGGGACACAGGTCGGAGATGGCTCAGACAATGAGGAGATCTACACACTAAGGTTAGGTTCAGACTGTGTTTTTGCATCTATTTTTTTTATCCATTTTATGCACACACAAAAAAACGATGAAAAAACGGATGCATTTGTGTGCATCCATTTGCATCCGTTTTTCCATTGACTTCCATTATATAAAAAAGGGGTCAAAGACGGATCAAAATGCATCTGTTTTTTTAGTGTACACAAAAACACGTTCAACCAAGTTTTTGTGTACGCTAAAAAAAAAACCTTGATGTGTTGTATCTGTTTTTTTATTTCATTGAAGTCAATGGAAAAATGGATCCAAATGGAGGCACACAAATGCGTCAGTTTTTTTATCCATTTTTTGCATAAAACGGATGAAAAAAATGGATTACCAATATACAGTGTGAACCCAGCCTAACATGTAATCACAAACCACCATCTTGGGTAGGATTTTGAGTGACCAGATATTGGCATCACATGGCATCACCTTGGGGTAAGAGGTCTCACTGCTTACTAACATGGTTACTTGTTACGCCCCCTGTGGTCTGTGTCCAGCATACAGGTTCCTTGTAGATCGCTCTCGCTTGGCTGAGGCCGTATCTCCATTTCTATACAAGCGTAACGGTCCTATTACACAGTATGATTATCCTTCAAATTATCGTTATATTGTTTGAATTCAAGCGATAGTCGTTTTGTGTAAATGCAGGTAACACTCAAAGAGCCAACGAGAAATCGTTCATCATTCGTTTGGTGCTGACACCAAAATAATCGTTAATTGTTCACTAATCGCTCAGTGGGATTCCACATCCTTATTTGCTGGAATCAGATCTTAGTAACGACTATCGTGAGTAACGTGTTTGCGATTATAGGTCCCTAAGGGTCATTTTACACACACAGATAAATCACTTAATCGTTTGTTTAGAGAACGACAAATGCTGATTTTTTTTCTCTTTTAAACGATAAGTCGCTATTAGAAGTCAATAATGCGATTCACACTGTATATATTCTGTAAATATTCGTCATTGCACTCGTATTTACTGTATATAATGTGAGCGAAGAAATACTTGAGAACGATTAACGATAATTTTAAGGGTCAGCTCAAAAGATGCGATGAATGACATACCGAGTTTTACCGAAAATAAGACATTTATATTAATTTTTGCTCCCAAAGCTGCACTAGGTCCTATTTGACGATAAAGAAGAATTCACATGTTACATGCACAGCAGGGACAATGTGTATGGTATGGCGGCTTCTAGCCACCAGGGGGAGCTCACCACAGCACACTCGTACAGCACAGAAGGGACAGCATACAGTATGATGGCCACCAGGGGGAGCTTACCACAGCACACTTGTACCGCACATCAGGGACAGAGTGTACAGTATGGTGGCTTCTGGCCATCAGGGGGAGCTCACCACAGCACACTCATACAGCACAGCAAGGATAGCGTACGGCATGGCAGCTTCCAGCCACCAGGGGTAGCTCACCCCAGCACACTTGTACAGCACAGCAGTGACAGCCTACAGTATGGCGGCTTCAAACCACCAGGGGGATGTCACCACAGCACACTCTTACAGCACAGCAGGGACAGCGTACGGCATGGCGGCTTCCAGCCACCAGGGGTAGCTCACCCCAGCACACTTGTACAGCACAGCAGGGACAGCTTGAGGTATGGCAGCAGGTGGCAGGATAATGGCAGACTGTGTGCAGCTCTACATCTGGCGATAGAGGACAGCGGGGATGGCGGCAGGCGCTGGGCCTCTTGATGCCTTTGCTGCACATTTACAAGTAACGGCCGTGAAATGGAACATCGGGGTTTGTGGCAGGTGTCGATCTTCATGTCCTGCATGCAGCTGCTCTGCAATGGACGGTGAAGGTAGGGGACAATGGGGCTAAAAACAATCCCATCTGCATGCCCTGGTGTTCTGCTCTGCGGGCATGCTTCCAAACAACAACTTTGATAGGTCTTACTTTCGCTTATTGCTTATATTCAAACGATTTAATGATTTTTCGCACGATAATCGGCCCGTGTAATCGGCCCTTTATCTACTCTATCTATTCTTCACGTTTAAGTGTTTCTGCTCTCCCAATCCTGTCTTCTCTCTCAGACTGCCATCTTTGAGCCTCCAGGTAAGTAACATAGAATACGCGGCAATGACAAGTGACACCGTGTCTCCTTTCCCTAAGAGCAGCAGATCAATATACACAAAGCCATCACTTTCCCCCTTACACCGTCCCTTGGAGGCTCAGTGAAGCGTCAGGTCTGGCTGTGTATTAAGTCACGGTCGGACCCCCACGCACCCCCCACCACCCTGCAGGAGAGAATCACATAATCGGCACAATTTGTAGATTTGTTTTTCCATGTGATTTATTTTGGTGCATTATCACCGTGTAACACATAAGTCGTGGAGAATGCCTTGTCGAGCTTTCCCGTCCTTCCCGCTGGCAGCAATAGAAATAGTTTCCGGCAGCTGGCGTTTAATGACACATCCTGCTCTATAGATAGACTCTAGAATCTATACATGTATACTAACATAGAAGGGGACTCTACAAATAGCAAGGCCCTAGAATCCGCATAATATAGGAAGGGTGCCCCTGCCAGCGGAGCGTATCCTTATACCGCAGAGGCTGCTGGGAATCACCACTGGTAGGGGCAAAAATCCCATGATGTTTAGGGCAGGCTGTGGGCTACAAAAAGAGGAGTTGTCTAGTGGGATCAGGGCGTAAGGACGTCCTCACACATTCTTTTTGCTTGGCGTTTTTAAGGGCAAAAAAAAAAAAGCCACAAAAAATGCCAATGCGGCACACGCCTTTTTTTTCATACATTTGCATTTTTTTCTGGCGTTTTTTTATTTTATGTGTGAATGATTTTTTTTGTGGTTGAGGCATTTTTCTGTGCTGAACTTTCCTCTGCCATCACATGACCTAGTTCCTGGACCACAAAAGGTGACAAAATGCCAGGAAAAAAAACACTCCATACACACAGCAATGGCCTTTTGGAGACAGCCAGAACACAATCCCATTAAAATCTATGGTAGGGGAAAAAAATATGGTACAGAAAAAAAAAAAAAGCCGCCATTCACTCAGCATGCTGGGTCTTTGGAAAAACCGTCGCAGAGGCTCAAGATCGCTAGAAAGGAAAGAAAAACACCACCCTATAAACGCCATGTGTGTAAGGCCGATCAGAAACTTCCATTGACCTCCAGCTAACATCTGGCCGCTGGCGTTTTTATTGGCTTTTTCCAGGATTATAAGGCGGTGTGAAGCCAGCCTTACACCTGTTTGCAGGGCTAAATCAAGCACAAAATTTACTCCTGTTCCAGAGCAGGCGCAGATTTTTGCACCCATCCAAGAAAGTTTTTTTTTTTGTTAAATTTGCCCCATTGCTTTCATGTTAAACATATTTTTTAAGATTTTTTGGGTGATTTATTTTCTAGTTTTTCCATTTTACTGTCTATATTTTAGGTGAGACTTCCTGTTGTGTCTGTTGTGATAAGAGGAGGCTTCAGTAAAGTGATCTGTACGGCATTGCAGCAACATCAGTAGATGGAGGAGACAATAGCAGCTCCCTGAGGAATGACCTCTTCACAGGTCACAGAGCGCACTCACTAATGTTTCCTATTCATCTCAAGGGGACAGACTCTGCCTATTGTCATGTATGTCCATGAGTATTGCTGTAAAGCATGTCACTAAATGCTGTTAAGAACAGCTTAGGCAAGATGGCCGCCCCCAAAACAATGTACAGAAATGGAAATAAAAAAAAATACAGTCAGAAAATAGAAACAGTATAAGTAGTTATACTGTAAACCCAATAGAGGAGACATGTGATGGTGTGAGACAACACATGAAAGGCTCATATTGTACATGTTGCTTCAGTTCCCCATCATTTTTTTTTTTGCCCCTCTTCAGTACAGAGAAGTTACTGGTTGGATAGAGAGAGTTACTGAGAAATGGAAAAAAAACCATAAACAGCAATTGAGTCCTGAGCTTCCATCCTTCTACAGAAGAGCTAATTTGCCAATTTTTTTCCCATGACGCCTTGTCTTAAAATAAGTCTATTCAATGAGAAATAGTGTTGAGTGAACTTTCAGAACTTTAAGGTTCGGCCAGACCCGACTGCTCGGCATTTGACTCTTTGTGGCTGGAGAAGTTGATTTGGCTAGTATGAGTTGAGATTCTTTCTGGAAAAGAGATCATTTGCATATTTTTTTCCCATGGAGCATTGCCTGATAATAAGTCTCCATATATCACCGGGTCTCTTCAATAGGAATCAGAGCCCTCCATGAACTACCTTTCCGGTCACGTACCCCAGCTGTATAAATTTTTGCACAAAGTTTGAAGTCTTTCAGTTTTCCATTGTGCTCCCCGGATGGAAAGGATGAGAGAGAAGCAAATCATTGTGAAGATCAAGAATGAGTTTATGTTTTATAACCAGGATCTGGGGTCATTGGGGTTTAATCTGAATTTTTTATTTAGCCTTCTTTACCTTTTTTGAGGTCCCCAAGAACTTGATCATCTTCCCCCTTGTCAACCAATTATTACTCTGCCGTAAAACTCGATACTTCCAGCAATTCCCACAGTCATTTCAGAAATACAATCAGGGAGGTGAGTGTGTCCTTGACTTGTGCTATTACTAGGACAGGAGATGCAGATGTAGCCCTGCTCCCTTCTTCTTCTGATTGCTACTATAACTCATGGAGACCCAGGAGGGTGATATAAAAAGAAAGGGAAATATAAGAAGAGCCAGAACCGGGAGACAACATTTGTTGCAATAACAAACACACGACCTGGAAGACAAATCACTGGTGGCATTTTGACCCAGTTTGTGCTACCGGCAGACGATGACGGACTGCTAACCGGTTTCTTAGGCTTGTACATACCGGCGCTTTCCAGGTGCTCTTGTATGAAAAATGACCACTAGGACCGGAAAATATTGCACAGAATTTTAAGTAAAGAGATAATATTTGTTATGTGATATGGTTTGGGAATATACTCACTGGATGTATCATAGGTGGTCTAAAAAGGGAGAATATGTTCCTAGCATTGACATCAAGAGATACCGTAGATGCAACCAAAGCTCCGCTTCTCTCACTAAGGGCAAATATTCAGTTTACTGCCTTAGCTCTCTGTCTAAATGCATGGACCAAGGTAGAGGGACCTATAGGTGCCACCTGGCTCCCAGAGCCAAGAGCCCATGGCCCCCCAGCCTCCTCTCTCGCCATAAACCTGGATGTCACTAATAAATACCGCCAATCTGGTAACAAATTTTATTGGACTGAGACGTAAATGGCAAGCAAGCTGGAAAACAGAGTAAGATACCATTGGTCCATATCAGTCTGGGTGGGATGCTTTTCCATTATCTTAGAGGAGAACTTCTAGGCCAGTACTGACATGGTGTGCTAATGACTAGAGATGAGCATTTTTAAATTCAAGCATTCAGTATTTGGAGTTAGATGCAGCCCTAGGGAGTCCTGGAAAACATGGATACAGCCTACGGCCTATGTCTGTATCCATATTTTCCAGGACTCCCTAGGGCTGCGACCAATTTCTTCAGCCACCTGTATTTAAATGCTGCAGGCTCGGACTTGACCATGCTTGAGTTGTGCTCATCTTATGCTCATTGAACCTTGGCTTCACCTTCTCCTTAGAGGACAGTCAGCAAGCACACATAATTCCAGGAGAAAGATGGTGGACAATACTCGTAGTTGAGCAGAACTCTATAGAAAGTACCCAGGAGTCAAAGAGTGGCAGAACCGAGAACTGTTTTGTTGTTGACAGGGGACAAGACAACTGAGCGGGTCAGATGGCCAGAGAAAAGGAAGAAGAATCGATTATAAAGCCATATCCTGGGTTCCATAAAGATATCATAATACAGAGTAAGTGAAATGCAAAGAGAGATGTCTCTTCTACCCTCTTAAGAGAAGCCATGTAGCTCTGGTGTTGGTGCACTGAAGACCCACTGGTAGTTTCATAGGAATGGTTTCTCATCACCATGGTTAACCCTAAACAGTAAGACAACAGACAAGGGTCATAGCTGATCAGAGCTACAGGGATTAGTCCAGGCACCGAGGCAATTCATACCCCCAAAATAAGATCAGTGAAGATAGCTGCGGAGGTGCCATTGGGTGCGTATAATGAGACCTAAAAATGAGTATCTGAATGCCATATCCCATGTTCAATTTTAGAAAGTTGGTTACTTTTACTGTTTAAGGAGAAGTCCGGCGAAATTTTTTATTAACCTCTTTAGGACGGAGCCAATTTTCATTTTTGCGTTTTCGTTTTTTCCTCCTTGTGTTTAAAAGGCCATAGCCCTTGCAATTATTCAAAGTGTGGTGAAATTGAAAAAAACAAAAACAAAATGCATTTCTTTTATTTGGGGGGAATTTGTTTTTACGCCATTCGCCCTGGGGTAAAACTGACTTGTTATGCATGTTCCTCAAATCTTTACGATTACAACGATATATAACATGTATAACTTTCATTGTATCTGATGGCTTGTAAAAAATTCAAACCATTGTTAACAAATACAGTATATGTTTCTTAAAATCGCTCCATTCCCAGGCTTATAGCGCTTTTATCCTTTGGTCTATGGGGCTGTGTGAGGTGTCAGTTTTTGCGCCATGATGCGTTCTTTCTACCGGTACCTTGATTGCGCATATACGACTTTTTGAACGCTTTTTTTTACATTTTTTCTGGATTTGATGTGACCAAAAATGCGCACTTTTGCACTTTGGGATTTTTTTGCGCTTACGCCGTTTACCGTGCGAGATCAGGAATGTGATTAATTAATAGTTCGGGCGATTACGCACGCGGCGATAGCAAACATGTTTGTTTATTTATTTGCTTTTATTTAAAACCTGGGAAAAGGGGGGTGATTCAGACTTTTATTAGGGAGGGGGCTTTTTACTAATAAGAACACTTTTTTTTTTTTTTTTTTTTTTTTTTTTTTTACACTTATACTAGAAGCCCCCCTGGGGATAGGGTTATTTCCCCTGGGGTTAGGGTTACTCCCCCTGGGGTTAGGGTAATTCCTCCTGGGGTTAGGGTTATTCCCCCTTGGGGTTAGGGTTAGTCCCCTGGGGTTAGGGTTATTCCCCCTGGGGACATCTAGTATATACTCACTGATCTCTCATTAAGATCTTTGCTGTATACTTATACAGCAAAGATCAATGAGATCGGCACTCGTTTGCTTTCGGCTGCTGAAGCCGAAAACAAATGAGTGCCGAGTCGGGATCAGCACCATCTTGGCAGAGACCCGGGCCGGCGCCAGACACGGAGATCGCTTCTCCAGGACAACGTCCCGGAAAGGCGATCTCCGCCATTAGACACCAGGGAAGAGCTGCAGAAGGTAAACGGATGCATCTGTCAACTTTAACAGCTGCATCTGATTACCTTATTAGCGGGCACGGTGATCGGACCGTGCCCGCTAATAGCCGCGGTCCCGGGCTACACGCGGCCCCCAGGATTGTGGCGGTTCAGAGCGGGGTCGCCGATCGGCCCCGCTCTGAACACCTCTTGCGGACGCATGACGTACCGGTAAGTCATGCGTCCTTAAGAGGTTAAAGTATTGTATTGCCCCAAAAAGTTATACAAATCCCCAATATACACGTATTATGGGAATGCTCATAAAGTGCTTTTTTCCCTGCACTTACTACTGCATCAAGGCTTCACTTCCTAGATAACATGGTGATGTCACTTCCTGGGTAACATGGTGATGTCACTTCCTGGATAACATGGTGATGTCACTTCCAGGATAACATGGTGATGTCACTTCCTGGATAACATGGTGATGTCACTTCCTTAATAACATGGTGATGTCACTTCCTGGATAACATGGTGATGTCACTTCCTGGATAACATGGTGATGTCACTTCCTTAATAACATGGTGATGTCACTTCCTGGATAACATGGTGATGTCACTTCCTGGATAACATGGTGATGTCACTTCCCGGATAACATGGTGATGTCATTTCCTGGATAACATGGTGATGTCACTTCCTTAACATGGTGATGTCACTTCCTGGATAACATGGTGATGTCACTTCCTGGATAACATGGTGATGTCACTTCCTTAATAACATGGTGATGTCACTTCCTGGATAACATGGTGATGTCACTTCCTGGATAACATGGTGATGTCACGATCTGACTCCCAGAGCTGTGCAGGCTGTGGCTGCTGGAGAGGAGGATGGCAGGGGGACTCTGAGGGCAAAGGGCACTGGAGGGACACTGAGCATCCCTCTGCTATCATTCTCTCCAGCAGCCACAGCCCGCACAGCTCTGGGAGTCGGGTTTTGACATCACCATGTTATCCAGGAAGTGACATCACCATGTTATCCAGGAAGTGACATCACCATGTTATCCAGGGAGTGACATCCCCATGTTATCCAGGAAGTGAAGCCTTGATGCAGTAGTAAGTGCAGGGTAAAAAACACTTTATAAGCATTTCCCGTAATAAGTGTATATTGGGGATTTGTATAACTTCTGGGGGGCAATACAATACTTTAATAAAAATGTCACCGGACTTCTCCTTTAATAAAACAGGCAAAGCGAGGGAACAAGAGGAAAACCACTTAGGAGTCGGCACGGTGGAGACCATTGGGCTTGTTTCCCCTCCCACTAAATTTTTTTTGGCTTTTTCAACATACATTACAAAGTTATATAACTTTGTAATGTGATTAAATACCCCCCCCCCCCCCCCCGGAAGTTAAACAATGTATACATTACCTATTACGATCGTCACGGTCCTCTTCTCCCGGGCGGCATCTGGTGACGACGACGTCAGAGCCGGGGGGCGGTCCGGGTCTTCTTGCTCCTCGGCGTCTTTATTGAAAGTGAATGGGAGACAAAAGGCTGCTGGTGCACATGCGCACCAGCAGCCTTTTCATTGGCTGGAGCGCATCACATGGCTTCCAGCTTACTCAGCCCTGATTGGCTGAGCTTGCTGAAAGCCATGGGATGCGCTCCAGCCAACAAAAAGGCTGCCGGTGCGCAAGCGCACTGGCAGCCTTTTCTCTCCCATGGACCCGGAAGTAAGAGGCATCGCTGGACGGCGGACGTAGGTGACGGTGAGGCGTACGGCGGGCGAATGGAGTGGCGATCGTCACCGGAGGGATGGTGAGTATGGTGTCTGTGTGTGTCTGTGTTTTTTTTTTTTTTTTGGGGGGGGGTGGGGGTCCCGCCGGAGTTGTCCTTTAAGAATATTGTCACTGGCACAGTTGCAATAAAAATAAGTTGGTCACTGTGTCATCTATACATACTATATTAACTAAGCCCCTCCCCTGCTTACAATTTATCCCCACCCCTGCTTGACTCCACCTCCACTTAAGTTTCTTATTGCTTTTTTCTTATTGCTTTTTAACACCAAACTTTTAATTTCCTGGCGTTTTGTGTGTTTATATGGCAATGATTAGTTCTGGGGCGAGCTGGGAGCTTCAGCCTACACAGTAGATGCAGAAATCGGGGATCTAGGATTGATCTGGGCCATTTGTATTGTTTCTTCTCCTACATTAATGCGAGAACCAGATCATTGCACATATAAAAAGATTGGGTTTAGGATCCTTTAAAATTCCAATGACGGATAACCGGCGCAGTCGTAAAATCTCTTAAGCTCTCGCTATGTGTACGAATTTAATAAGAAGGAAAATGAAGTTTGCACGGCTTCCCCTATCTCTAATGTGAAAGCTGCAATTTTTACAGCAAATCTCATTTGAGTTCATGATATTAAGCCGTCCAGAATGTGCCTGCGCTGCTGTCTGTTCCTCGCACGTCAGCAGCTGTTTCATTACACGGATACATCAGCTGCGCACAAGGAACTTATTGAGCTTGATAAATCCTTAATTACATATAATTTGCTTCTTATAAGCCGCTGACCCCTGGTCGTAACCGCTTTCCATCTTAAGCTGAGAATATCAAACAGGGTTACGAAAAAACAGCACACAGAATTTTTTTCCTTGGCTTTTTTTTTACCAAATGACTGATTACCTGGAGCGTCGTTGATGTAATAAACCTCCACAAGCGTCTCCGGATTTCTAAGTATTTCATGAAAAGATTGGGCGTGGTATTATGTGCACCCCCTCAACTTAGAAGCAAAGTCCATATCCACCAAACAAAGAACCAGGACCTAACCAAGCAGCGGTTCCTGCCCCATGCTGCTTGATAAAGTTATCCATAGACTTGTCTTACAGACGTGGTAAATGTTTGTGTATTCCCACCCGCCCAATTGCTAGATTGAGCCAGGAGGAGTGTTTTGTCTCCCAGCAGAGAGTGTAGAGGAGCAGCTCTCGTCCAGGTGCTTCTCCCTGCTCCTCCTGGCCAATTGGATGATCCCCACCTATTATAACTTTTCTGATGTCAGGGAGCCCAGCCAAAAAATACATTGTCGGCAGCTGAATGAAGCATTTACATACAGTGAAATTCTAGGTGCATTGCCCCCTGGGAAACATCAATATGCAAAAAGGTCCACAGAGCCTCAGGTACGAGTCTGAAAACATGGGACTAGCCAGGGACTGTTGCTCCTCATGAGGGTGGAGCAGGATTCTGGCTAGGTGGGAGAAATGCCTGGTATACCAATACAGCAAACAGATCACTGATCTCAGGGAGACCAGTCAAAGAAGACACTGTGGGCTGCTGGTTAAAGTGCTCAATACAGTGAAATCCTAGGTGCACTGCCCTCTGGGAAACATCCAGGGGGCCTAATAAAATATTGTTTGGATGTGCAGCTCTTGTGTGCATATGATTTTAGTGTGGTGCCCACCTTCTTGCTTGACTGGTTCATTAATGTCACTAGTTCACTGATGTCACTGGTGCACTGATTTCACTAATTCACTGATGTCACTAATTCAGTAATGTCACTATTTCTCTGATGTCACTAATTCCTTGATGTCACTGGTTCACTGATGTCACTAATTCACTAGTTCACTGAGGTCACTAGTTCTCTGATGTCACTAATTCCTTGATGATACTGGTTCACTGATGTCACTAATTCCTTGATGTCACTAGTTCACTGATGTCACTAATTCCGTGATGTCACTGGTTCACTGATATACCAATCTCACTAATTCACTGATGTCACTAACTTACTGAGGTCACTAGTTCACTGATGTCACTGGTTCACTGATATAATCTGGCTACCGATTTCACTAATTCACTGATGTCACTAATTCACTGATGTAACTAACTCACTGATGTCCCTAGTTATTTAATGTCACTGGTTCATTGATGTAACTAGTTCTCTGATGTCACTAGTTCTCTGATGTCACTAATTCACTGATGTCACTAGTTCACGGGTGTCACTAATTCCCTGATGTCACTGGTTCACTGATATAACCTGTCTACTGATGTTACTAATTCACTGATGTCACTAACTCACTGATGTCACTAGTTTACTGATGTCACTAGTTCTTTGATGTCACTGGTTCACTGATGTCACTAGTTCTTTGATGTCACTGGTTCACTGATGTCACTAGTTCTTTCATGTCACTGGTTCACTGATGTCACTGGCTCTCTGATGTCACTGGTTCTCTGATGTCCCTGGTTCTCTGATGTCACTGGTTCACCGACGTCACTGGTTCACTGATGTCACTAGTTCTCTGATGTCACTAGTTCACTGATGTCACTGGTTCTCTGATGTCACTGGTTCTCTGATGTCACTAGTTCTCTGATGTCACTGGTTCACTGACGTCACTGGTTCACTGATGTCACTAGTTCTCTGATGTCACTAGTTCACTGATGTCACTGGTTCACTGATGTCACTGGTTCTCTGATGTCACTAGTTCACTGATGTCACTAGTTCACTGATATAAGCTGTTTACAGATGTCACTAATTCCCTGATGAATATATTCTTTTAAATGTTTTATAAATATGCTTAAAATATAACATTGTTTTCATACAGAATCGTTCCCCTCCCTCTCAGGACTTTCCATTGCAATAAATTATGGAGAAGAAACAAATGTATGTGCAAATAATAGAGATATGGCGGCTTATGGCTTCAGTATGCGGTCAGATGGGGTGAAGGGGATGGATACTTCTCCACATCCTGCTTTAGGTTTGGGCAGAGGGTTTCATATCGGTTACTGACACAGATTTATGGATTTCTATATCTTTTGTGTTATTATATCTGACAGTCAGACTGACTTTCTGCTTTTCATTGCTTGCGTGTGATGGGAAGTGTCACATCCAGTACAGAGACGTCACAACACAGCGCTCTCGCCACCTGTCATCTGTCACCATCACTGCTGGGAGTCCATCTCAGTAACAAACCTGGAAGACGCCACTGAAGTCTGGGATAACTTCAAGTGTTTTTCTGCTAAGGCTGCTCAAACTTTCCTGACTTCAGAACCGGAGCAGCACCCCGGGTGATCTGGATTGGGCACATTCACCATCACGATCTTCAGAAGCTGTCAAAGAAGCAACCATAGCTATATTTTTTGTCACTAGCTTTTCTATACTCCTGAATGGCAAACCTGTCTAGTTAAAGGGGTTGTCTGGATAAAATTAAAGGCAGCAGGGGGTGGAGTTAACATAACAAACAAGTTATACTCACCCACCCTGCCCCGTTCAGCTGCTGCACCAGTGAGCTCAATCTCCTGATTGTCTCTATTTCTCACTTCCTGTGACATTGGCTGAGCAGGCACTTCCTGTAGCGACATGATGTCACAGGAAATGGGAGATGGAGGAGACCAGGGGGAGATCTGGAGGGGAGGAGCAGGATGTTTTTTTATGTTACCAACCCCTGCTGTTTAAGTTTGTGTATGGGGGACTTTTGTGGCCGGGGTGCACTGCTGCCTCTGAGCAGGAAGCCTATAAGTGCACAGGCCCCGTAGAGGTGGCGTGGTCTGCCTTTATGGTTGCTACCCCACTGGTCAGAGGCGTCCATAGTTTTCATATACTTACACATACATTGCTAGTTTTGTCCAGTGCAGCTGCCAACCGCGAGCATGGTACTGGCCAGCATAGACTGCAAGCGCCACACTGGCACTGAAAGGGTTAATAGACCCGCTCTCACCCCGCTCACATACCACTACGGCTTCTTTATAAGGCAGAATGAGAGAAAAACTGCAGAAGACGTATAAAGCAAGACAAATCTCTTTCACATCTGTTGGCTTGCAAGGGTAATTGTGATAAATGGCGGTGTAAAGTCAGTGTGACAGGAGCGGGAGGGGGGCGCCGAGGAGTAAGTGGTAAGTGTGGGAGACTAAAATAAGAGCGGTCAGGACTGACATGACAATCCAGGCCGGAGCGGAAGCCTCCTCGTCCCCGATCATGAACGGTTAAAATGCAGCAACACTTTATATGCTTTAAATAAGGCAATTACTGGGAACAACTGCGCTGAAATTTTCGTAAACACTTGGGGATTGCATGGCTGCAACGCTGCAAAACTCATAGACATGGCCGACATACCAAACCGCCATCCTGTACACTGCCCATAGACATGTACGGCTGATAAGTACTGAGCACTATGATATGCATTACAGAAAGCCGTGTGTTGTTCAATGTATCTAATATTTATTTAAGATACACCTCTAATGAGGGGAGACTGACAGGAGCCAGAAGAAGGACAACCAGTCCAAAACAGCCCTCCCAGGATAGTGTCTATCTGTGTATCCCCCTCCCTGTTGCACCTCCTTCATGGAATAAACTATTATTCATTGCAATGGTGGTGAGTGACAAATATGTTTCTTAGTTGCTATTATAGCAGTTATAGTCTTGTATATAGGAGCAGTATTATAGTAGTTATATCCTTGTATATAGGAGCAGTATTATAGTAGTTATATTCCTGTATATAGGAGCAGTATTATAGTAGTTATATCCTTGTATATAGGAGCAGTATTATAGTAGTTATATCCCTGTATATAGGAGGCAGTATTATAGTAGTTATATTCCTGTATATAGTAGCAGTATTATAGTAGTTATATTCTTGTATATAGGAGCAGTATTATAGTAGTTATATTCCTGTATATAGGAGCAGTATTATAGTAGTATATCCCTGTATATAGGGAGCAGTATTATAGTAGTTATATTCTTATATATAGGAGCAGTATTATAGTAGTTATATTCTTGTATATAGGAGCAGTATTATAGTAGTTATATTCTTGTATATAGGGGCAGTATTATAGTAGTTATATTCTTGTATATAGGAGCAGTATTATAGTAGTTATATTCTTGTATATAGGAGCAGTATTATAGTAGTTATATTCCTGTATATAGGGGGCAGTATTATAGTAGTTATATCCCTGTATATTGGAGCAGTATTAGAGCAGTTATATTCCTGTATATAGGAGCAGTATTATAGTAGTTATATTCCTGTATATAGGAGCAGTATTATAGTAGTTATATTCTTGTATATAGGAGCAGTATTATAGTAGTTATATTCCTGTATATAGGGGGCAGTGTTATAGTAGTTCTATTCCTGTATATAGGAGCAGTATTATAGTAGTTATATTCTTGTATATAGGGACAGTATTATAGTAGTTATATCCCTGTATATAGGAGCAGTATTATAGTAGTTATATTCTTGTATATAGGGGCAGTATTAAAGGGCACACTATAATATACATGCTCTTGTATAATTATATATACATTGTACTTATCCAGATTCGCTTTCTCTATTATCCTGAGATATCTCTATACCAGATAAATACAAAAGCTCACTGAGCATCTTCCATCTTGAATCCTCCCGTCCGCCTTCTCGCTACAGCTGACAAATATACGAGAACAGAACTCATCAAAGAATTACATGTAATTTGCTTACTGTGGGTAAAGAGCACTATCCCTAATCTGTGCACCTGTATCCATTAAGCTAATGTTCCCTCCACCATGGACCAACATCAGACTGAGCCTCACCGATCCAAGATCCATCGTCCACCGTACAATTTACGTGATTGCTATTCTTTTTCTCTGCAGGACTCCACAGCAAAAAGCGGGAGGAAAATGAGACGGAGCCTTTTCTTAAAGTTGCTTCTGAGTTTCTCTCTCTTCGGTGGTTGGAACGCCATTGTTGGTTCGGATCTCCCAATGCCAGGAACATGCGGGTTTGGCCTCGTGGGTGGCAGATTCAGCTCTTCTTGATGATTTTCTATTCTGTATACAATTGGCAGGAGGTGTTTTTTACATACTTTTCCTTCCACTCAATCAGAATTCTTTCTTGTAGACGATTGACACCTGCAACTACCCTTGAAGGGAATGGAGACCCCCTCCTGGGCTCTTCACACCCACTGGGCTGAGATAGCTCTTGTCTTAAGATATTGAAACACCTCATCTTACACTGAGCGTCCAGCACTTTATTACTACTTTTCCTCCATTATGCTTTAAACTAAAAAATGTGATCTCAATTTGCCTTCCTGGAGAATGTCTTCTCTAGCGTATTTGCTTACCGCCAGGATCTTTTGAATGTCCAAATCCGTGTATATACGATGTGACATAATCTTTGCTGTAGAGCGCCTAATTAATACTGTCATACATAAAATAATACTGTCATACACAACATACAAAATACAGCCATTCAGTGTCTAAATAATACCTGTGTACAGTGCCTAAATATTACCGGTATACAGTGGCTAAATATTACCCATATACAGTGCCTAATTATTACCCATATACAGTGCATAAATATTACCCCTATACAGTGCCTAAATATTACCAGTATACAGTGCCTAAATAATATTGCCTCCATATATTGTCCACACAATACTGCTATTCAGCATCCCAGTACACTACTGCATACTGAGCTTATATAATACTTCCATACAGTACCCACACAATACGTCTCATTAGTTACCAGATAGCAACAATAATTGACGTCATAGTACAGTAATTCAGTAATGTCCAAATACCAATGTCATACAGTGCCTAAATAACACTGCCATACAATATCTATATAATACTGACATATATTGTATATAATACTGCCACACAATGCCTATATTATTGCACACAATGCCTATATATTACTGCCACACAATACCTATATATTACTGCCATACAGTGCCTATTTATCACTGTCAACCAATATCTATATAATACTGCAATACAATGCCTACAGCATATGTTACTGCATACAATGCCTATATGTTACTGCCACACAATATCTATATAAAGCTGCCATACAATGCCTATATACTACTGCTATACAATGCCTATATATTACTGCCACAGCATATCTATATAATACTGACATATAATGTCTATATAATACTGCCACACAATGCCTTTATATTACTGCCACACAATACCTATATATTACTGCCATAAAGTGCCTATTTATCTCTGTCACACAATATCTAGATAATACTGCAATACAATGCCTATATGTTACTGCCACACAATATCTATATAAAGCTGCCATACAATGCCTATATATTACTGCCACACCATATCTATATAATACTGACATATAATGTCTATATAATACTGCCACACAATGCCTATATATTACTGCCACACAATACCTATATATTACTGCCATACAGTGCCTATTTATCACTGTCACACAATATCCACAGTATATAATACTGCAATTCAATGCCTATATGTTACTGCCATACAATGCCTATATGTTACTGCCACACCATATCTATATAAAGCTGCCATACAATGCCTATATACTACTGCTATACAATGCCTATATATTACTGCCACACCATATCTATATAATACTGACATATAATTCCTATATAATACTGCCATACAATGTCAATATATTACTGCCACACAATGCCTATATAATACTGCCATACAATGTCAATGCAATGCAGTCATTCTTATTTGAAATAATACTACCATATACTGCATAATAAGTAAAGGGATTAATAGGATGTCACTGGACACATAGGTTTACACCAAGCAGTCTCAGATCTTTAGTCCCCGTCCTAGGAAGCAAGGCCTTGTCGCCCCATACAGCCATCTCTGATTTGTGATCGCTATGGTCCTGGGTGCTAAACCCCTGTTTGGGATCCACCCCCCCTAGCTGATCCTGATCACCTGCCTCCTGGTCCCAGGATCAGCAGCTATTGCTGATTTTGCCATACTCCTTTGGGAGTTGTTTGTCCTGTATGTGTCTATGTGTGGCCACCCGGTGGTTGTGATGGGAATAGCAGCCTGTAGAGGGTTTTACTAGCATCTTATATTGCATTTATGAGAGATTAAAGTCCTTAACTGAATTCACTAAAAGGTAAGGGTGGACAGACATGTACTTTCCTAGGACGGCACAATCCTCAAGGTCATGTGATACCGCCAGGCAGCAAAGAAAAAATAGGTCAGTATGTTGCACTGGTTGCATGTGGGAAGGACAGAGACTCCCAGCTGTGTAATGAACGTCAGCCCAGCCAGGATAGGGAAATGAGCGGATGCTCTTTATACCTGGACAGGCTTGAGAAATAAGCCAGGCAGTCAATCATTCCCCCTATAAATATAAAGCTACAGATGCCCAGAGGATAGCGCACAGCCAGCTCTGCTACCTCTCTCAAAGCAACTTTGTTTTAATTGATTTGGACATTACAGCTAATTTTCCTGAGACATCTGTTACAATGCATCAACATATGTCATTAGCCGCACGCTAGTCTCTGTTGTGGCTCCACAGCTTGAGGTTTTACTGCTGGTTTATTCAGAGCAAGACTAACAAGAGTTAAATCTATAACGACAGCACAATACAGCGGGGGGCCTTAAAGGGGAACTCTATCCGGAAATAAACAGCAGCACACAGAGTATAGACGAGTATAAACGAGCTCCTTACACGTTACAGGATGGTTTCTACATTGTAGCAGACTGTGGCTGGTATCATTCTGACAATGTAAATATGTGTCATGCTCCACCCCCTTGTATTGTCAGTGAGATAAAAGTCATGTGACCCAACTGGTCACTGACAGCTAAAGCTTCCTTCACAGGTCTTTGGACATTTTTACATTCAGGAAACACTAATCAGGAAGCATTTCCGGAGGATTCAGGAAACCATCAGTATTTCCTGACCATAAAATAGAGGAGAAAAAAAGGGCATACTCACCTATAGTACGCTTCAGTGGTGATCCCCTAGGGCTTCTCTCTTTCTCTGTCTTCCAACTATGTGTGATGTCCCACCACAAGTGTTACTTGTCTTAACACCCCTCGTAAAAGCCTGTACTTCAAAGTAGTAGTGGTAATGAAGTAGTACTCTGAGGTGTGGTAGTGGACGTACACACATGAGACGCAAGAACACTCTTTTCTTGAACACAGCACTTCCACACACTATGCAGTGCTAAGTACTCTTAGAGAGGACAAGTCAGGGATCATTCCAGTCTATGCCGTGAACAAGTCTAAAGGTGCAGGACAGTATCCTGAAGAAAGAGGAACTGATCCGGATAGAGCAAAGTTGCTAGAAGCCTATGTACACTATCACGCAGCACAGGTGTAACCAGAAAATTCAGACCACTCTGCTCATCCCAGGTAATAAGGTCTGGGGCTTGTGTCACCTTCTAGGACGGGTCGCACGACACTGGTGGGCAATAGGTGGTAAAGACCAAGGAGTCAAAACATGGGCACAAGTATTCTCTCTACTCTCAAGTATTCTACTTATTCTACTTCTAAAATTCCGGCAGAGCACAGTACTACTTTGGGTTGGGACTCTCTTGACATCCTCCTCTCTACTTCTCTGAACTTACTCTACTGCTGAGCACGCAACTAATGGAGCCATGTCACGGGAGGGGGTTTCCTCCCACTGGGGGCAGGCCGGCCCGCCTCCAGTGTTTCACCCCGTCCCGGTAACCATGGATAAAGTGGCACCATACGCGGGAACCAGGCTGTAGTTAAAAAAAAAGGACTGCGGCACAAGTTTCCCCATGTCGGCGCTGTTTGATTCATGTGTGATTTTAAAGAGAGTATACCTGATGGTATATCCTCTTTAATATAAGACATACAAGAAATACAGTAGTGACACCTAGTGGGAAAAACACATAATACACTTCTCCTTCATCCCACTGTGAGAACCTAAGCGAGTTACTTTGCCCAGGTGCATAAGGAACTTAGTGGCACACCTGTGCAGGCACAAAACACTACAACTCCCAGCTGTCCCTACACATCTGCCCTTCCAAATGTTCTGCACCTAAATGGTCCTGATATGAAACAAGAAAACCGCCATATAAGTCATCAGATAGAGGCACTTGAGACTGCACAATCCTTTCTTTCGGAAAATAACATGACTTGTTCACAAAGCTGTGCCGATAGTGAAGAGCACTTACATCCTATCTATAAAGCCTTAGAAGACCAGCAAAATAGATTCCGAATCTGAGGAGTCCCAGGAATGGTGGCCCTTGAAGTTCTGCCAATCCATACAAAGCCCTGATCATAGATAGAGCGCATCAAGCCCAGTCCTCTTCCGAAAACAATAGATCCTCCAAGAGATATTTGTTGGTTTCTCAGTTTCAAAGAACTGATATTCAGTGACGCGGGAGACACAGACAACCTCCACTATGAAGATTTCAATAGCTGCTGGTGGCCATAAGGGCCATAGACTCTATCATGGATTGGACCCGCTGGACATTTTCATTGGGCATCACATGTTCTCTCCGGCTGCAGGAGATCTGTCAACTCTGCAGCAGGTTTGAGGCTTAGCCAATATGGCTACTGTGGTTATAGAACATATTCATTAACCCTTTGAGGACCAGGCCCGAAATGACCCAGTGGACCACGCAAATTTTCATTTTTGCGTTTTCGTTTTCCCCCCCCTCCCCTTCTAAGGGCTCTACGTCTACATAATGCACTATATGGTAAAAGCGACATGATACCACTGTTCTATAGGTCAGCCCGAACACAACCATATGCAGGTTTACACCGATTCTCTAATATTATATATTTTTTTTTATGAAATCCTTTTTTTTTTTTGCAATGAGTTATATATAACAGTTTTTTTTTTTTTTTTTCACCTATGGGGCTGTATGGGGTGTCATTTTTTCCGCCATGATCTCTAGTTTTTATTAATACCATATTTGTGAAGATCGGACATTTTGATTACTTTTTATTAACTTTTTTTTTAATATAATGTAATTATTTTATATGTTTTATTTCTATAAAGGGAAAGGGGGGTATTTCAACTTTTATTGGGGGAGGGGCTTTGGGGTAGTGTAATAATGATTTTTACTTTTTTTCACACATTTTAAGTCCCTTTGGGGGTCTATTACATACAATTATTACATTACTCACACTGATTATTGCTATGCCATAGGCATAGCATTGATCAGTGGGATAGGCGATCTGCTCATTGAGCCTGCCTGTGCAGGCTCAGTGAGCAGATCACCAATAAGACTGCGCGGAGGAAGGTGAGAGACCTCTGGCGGTCTGTTACAATGATCAGGACCCCACAGTCACACTGCGGGGGTCCCGATCGGTAAGTGACTGGGGACTCCCCCTGTCAATTACACTTAAATGCTGCGGTCCCTTAAGGGGTTAATGACACGCTGCAGCGCGATCGCTGCAGTCTGTCATTAACGGTGAGCCGGCCCCTACCTCCTATGAAGTGCGCTCTGCTTTAGGAGCGCGCTTCATAGGAAAGGACGTACTGGTACGCCCAGGGTCATCTGGGCACAGACTTTCAGGATTTACCGATGCCTCCTTAATAATCTAGGGGTTAAAGTGTCACTGTCGTTTACATTTTTTTGCAGAAATCATTAGTACTGACAATTTTAAGAAACGTTGTATTTGGGTTTATTAGCTCAAAAATGCATTTTTATAATGAAAAAGCAGTTTGAAGCTCTCCCCCCTGTCTTCATGATTGTCTATGGAGAGGGGAGGGGTGGAGGGAGATGAGGCACCAAAACAGGAAAACAAAGAGTTAATCTACAGCTACTTCACCGGCTATCTCTTCTGACGTCAGCACTGACCTCTCTGACCTCTGAATACCGGCTTTCATGCAGCTCCCACTGTGTAATCCTTTGTTCTCTGCTCTCTGTTGCCGACTAATCTCCCTCCACCCCCCTCTCCAAAGATTACACAGGGCTCGACTGATGTAAAAGAGTAGAGATTTCCCGATAATAAGCAGTGAATGAGAGAGGGGGGAGGACCTGGGGAAAGTATTTTTGAATGCAGATAATGGCATATTTGCATAATAAACCCAATTACAATGTTTCTTAAAATCTTAAAATTGATTAGAGATGAGCGAGTACTAAAATGCTTGGGTGCTCGTTACTTGGGACGAATAAATCCCGATACTCGGGTGCTCGTTCAGTAGGGGGAAGGTCGTGTGAAAACCTGTTAACCTCAGAAATTGATGGAAACACCACGGAAATGGACAGGAAACAGCAGGGGCAGCATGTATGCCTCTGAGGCTGCCTAATGGCACCATTATGCCTAATTCTGGGCAACAGCCTGGTTAAAACAGGATTTTCTTAAAGGGGTAGTCCACCAAAAATTTTTTTCTTTCAAATCAACTGGTGCCATAAAGTGCCAGAGATTTGTAATTCACTTCTATTAAAAAATCTTAAGTCTTCCAGTACTTATCAGCTGCTGTATACCCAACAGGAAGTTGTATTATTTCCAGTCTGGAGAGCAGGGGAGGTTTTCTATGGGGATTTGCTGCTGCTTTGGACAGTTCCTGACATGGACAGAGGAGGCAACAAAGAGCACTGGGTCAGACAGGAAAGAAAACACCACTTCCTGCTGGACACACAGCAGCTGATAAGTACTGGAAGACTTAAGATTTTTTAATAGAAGTGAATTACAAATCTCTGGCACTTTATGGCACCAGTTGATTTGAAAGAAATTTTTTTTTGGTGGACTACCCCTTTAAGTATCACGAGATGCTTGTCCGAGTAACGAGTGCCATCGAGTACCCTAATACTAATAGATAGATAGATAGGAAGGAGATAGATAGATAGATAGATAGATAGATAGATAGAAGATAGATAGGAGATAGATAGATAGATAGATAGATAGATAGATAGATAGATAGATAGATAGGAGATAGATAGGAGATAGATAGATAGATAGATAGATAGATAGATAGATAGATAGATAGGAGATAGATAGGAGATAGATAGATAGATAGATAGATAGATAGATAGATAGATGATAGATAGATAGATAGATAGATAGATAGATAGATAGATAGATAGGAAGGAGATAGATAGATAGATAGATAGGAGATAGATAGATAGATAGGAAGGAGATAGATAGATAGATAGGAGATAGATAGATAGATAGATAGATAGATAGATAGATAGATAGATAGATAGGAGATAGATAGATAGGAGATAGATAGATAGATAGATAGATAGATAGATAGGAAGGAGATAGATAGATAGATAGATAGATAGATAGATAGATAGATAGATAGGAGATAGATAGATAGGAAGGAGATAGATAGATAGATAGATAGGAGATAGATAGATAGATAGATAGATAGATAGATAGATAGATAGATAGGAGATAGATAGATAGATAGGAGATAGATAGATAGATAGATAGATAGATAGATAGATAGATAGGAAGGAGATAGATAGATAGATAGATAGATAGATAGATAGATAGGAAGGAGATAGATAGATAGATAGATAGATAGATAGATAGATAGGAAGGAGATAGATAGATAGATAGATAGATAGATAGGAGATAGATAGATAGATAGATAGATAGATAGATAGATAGATAGATAGGAAGGAGATAGATAGATAGATAGATAGATAGATAGATAGATAGGAGATAGATAGATAGATAGAAGATAGATAGATAGATAGATGATAGATAGATAGACAGACAGACAGACAGACAGACAGATAGATAGATAGATAGATAGATAGGAGATAGATAGATAGATAGATAGATAGGAGATAGATAGATAGATAGATAGATAGATAGATAGATAGGAGATAGATAGATAGATAGATAGATAGATAGATAGATAGGAGATAGATAGATAGATAGATAGATAGATAGATAGATAGATAGATAGGAGATAGATAGGAGATAGATAGATAGATAGAAGATAGATAGATAGATGATAGATAGATAGATAGACAGACAGACAGACAGACAGATAGATAGATAGATAGATAGATAGATAGGAGATAGATAGATAGATAGATAGATAGATAGATAGGAGATAGATAGATAGATAGATAGATAGGAGATAGATAGATAGATAGATAGATAGATAGGAGATAGATAGATAGATAGATAGATGATAGATAGGAGATAGATAGATAGATAGATAGATAGATAGATAGATAGATAATAGATAGATAGATAGATAGATAGATAGGAGATAGATAGGAGATAGATAGATAGATAGATAGATAGATAGATAGATAGATAGGAGATAGATAGATAGATAGATAGATAGACAGATTATAGATAGGAGATAGATAGATAGATGATAGATAGGAGATAGATAGATAGATAGATAGATAGGAGATAGATAGATAGATAGATATGTAACAGAAAATCTAAGCAGAACTGCTCAAAAATATTCGGGTGCCAGCGGTCCTGGATCCTGACCACAGATCGTTCCCAAATAGCAAATAGATAATCCACGGCACTCATGGGGTTAAACGGTGAAAAAAGTAAGTGATTTATTGCAGCATTCCAAAACAAGACACGACGTTTCGGTAACCTCACGTTACCATCCTCAAGTGTGGATAGATAGATAGATAGGAGATAGATAGATAGATAGATAGATAGATAGATAGATAGATAGGAGATAGATAGGAGATAGATAGATAGATAGATAGATAGATAGATAGATAGGAGATAGATAGATAGATAGATAGATAGATAGATAGATAGGAGATAGATAGGAGATAGATAGATAGATAGATAGATAGATAGATAGATAGGAGATAGATAGATAGATAGATAGATAGATAGATAGATAGATAGATAGGAGATAGATAGATAGATAGATAGATAGATAGGTAGGAGATAGATAGATAGATAGATAATACATAGAGAGATAGAAGATATATAGATAGATAGATAGGAGATAGATAGATAGATAGATAGATAGATAGATAGATAGATAGATAGGAGATAGATAGATAGATAGATAGATAGGAGATAGATAGATAGATAGATAGATAGATAGGAGATAGATAGATAGGACATAGATAGATAGATAGATAGATAGATAGATAGATAGATAGATAGATAGGAGATAGATAGATAGATAGATAGATAGATAGATAGAAGATAGATAGATAGATGATAGATAGATAGATAGATAGATAGATAGATAGACAGACAGACAGATAGATAGATAGATAGATAGATAGATAGATAGGAGATAGATAGATAGATAGATAGATAGGAGATAGATAGATAGATAGATAGATAGATAGATAGGAGATAGATAGATAGATAGATAGATAGATAGATAGATAGATAGATAGATAGGAGATAGATAGATAGATAGATAGATAGATAGATAGATAGATAGATAGGAGATAGATAGATAGATAGATAGATAGATAGGAGAAAGATAGATGGATAGATAGATAGGAGATAGATAGGAGATAGATAGATAGATAGATAAATAGGAGATAGAGAGATAGATAGATAGATAGATAGATAGATAGATAGATAGGAGAAAGATAGATAGATAGGAGATAGATAGATAGATAGATAGGAGATAGATAGATAGATAGATAGATAGATAGATAGATAGATAGATAGATAGATAGGAGAAAGATAGATAGTTAGATAGGAGATAGATAGATAGATTACTCTTAGAACAAAATAGCATCAGCCGAATATTTATTGTAATAAAGGAAAAAAAAATAATGACGCCCCCCCCCCTCTAAGTACTAAAATTACACAGCGCCCCCTAGTGACTGAAAGGAAAATATGACACTATAAACATCACTTTCACATGGTGCAGGGACAATATTGTGAGTAGTTCCGTAATATGATTGACGTCTGGAGAATGGGATTGAATAAATATTTTCAATAATTTCTTATCAGCTGAATATTGTACAAACGTGCATATTTCTTCACCCTTCTGGGGAAGGTCATGGGTCATATCGGACATTAGCTAATCTATCTATCTATCTCCTATCTAGCTATATATATATATATATATATATATATATATATATATATATATATATCTCACAAATCCATTACAATCTGCAGGTGAACCCAGCAGAACATCCACACAAAACACCCATGTCCTCCCGCTCCTCCTCCCTGGAACACAAATAACTATGTACACACCAAAAAAACACCACAAGGAAATGATATCTACTCTTCGAATGTCATTGTGGAATAATTCCGATGTTTCTATGAGTCTGGGAACCATAACATCCCTGAAAAAATCCCTACTGACCCATTCCTGTGCAACACACAGAAACAAATCCAGGCTTTCCTAGGCTCCTTACATCTGCCAGCATTGTCAGCAGACCGAAGGGAAGAATTCAGGCGGCCATACATATCGGTAATTGTTGGTCGATAGATCGTTCAGCCGACAGTTCCCACTCCCATCCTCCCCATACACATGGATATTTGGCATAGTTGAATTCTCCCTTTGGGGAGGAATAAGCTGCAGTCAGACGGCTTTGACATTGGGTAATCCCTCCAAAAACAAAGGGATTGACCATCAACAGTAAAGCACATTCGATGCTCCTAGAGTTGACTGATCGCGCCTAGCCATTGCATTTGGCTGACAGTATAAAGTATATGGTATAGAGTGTATGAAAGATGACGTCAGTGGATATTCAGAAGAACTGGGAAAATCCATCAAATAACCTCAAGCCCTAATGGTTTCCCAATCTTCTATTATTTGACCATCCTCCAATTATTGATGCCACCTTCTCACATACACCACCCCTTCTATATCTGTGTACAGTATGTTCTCTGACAATGCAGGGATGACCTCTATCCCCTCCGCACCTATGCAAGCTATTAAGTAGGACAAGAAGCATAACATGGCGGCATGTTCCATCGGTTCACCATACTGCTTGCCTTGATGAGTTCCGAGAAGATCTTCATGGTTCAGCACGGAGAGAAGCAGCTCATGGAAGGAAATTGAGTTGCTAAGGTAACCGTCCCATATTAGAATATGGCTTGTGCCCAGAACTTTCCGGGTGTGGGCAACCTGACCACCCAACATGAGCTGCGTCTCTCCATGTCAAACTGTATAGAGCTTCTTGGACTGCATCATGGCAGAGACCCTTCCAAAAAGTCTGAAACATTTCAGATCTTTGCCTAATTTTCAATTTTCTTCCAATAAATCTCTATTTCTCTGACTTGGTGTTTCCCCAACCACGGACCTGCTGGAGAAGTCGATTTATTGGAACAAAAACATCATGGTTGTGGAAGTGACGTAACCAGTAAAAGATTTTGTCCATCCCCGTTCCTCTGGTCATTCAGATCTCTACAGACAGACAAAATATTTCAATGTCCCGATCCCCCCCGGGGCTTATCCCCATTCTACTCCCAATCCTTTTATCTCTCCCTGTCGTAGTCCATTTGTAAATTTACCTAGAACAGATAAATTATAGGAATCACCGCACATTTATTAACCAGACCAAAGAGCTCAGCGCTATCGACCTGCCTGACCCGAGGCTCACTCTTATTGATTTACACGACCCAAACTAAATGCAAGAGCAATTTTTTTCTATCAGCTCGTAGACTGGTTTGGAGATCCTACCTACAGACAGGGATGCTATTGGATCGGTCGCAGATTTCATTGTGTGCCATGTCCTGTAAGGCTGGGATCACATTGCGTTTTTGCAATCCGTTTAACGGATACGTTTTTTTTAACGGACAAAAAAAATAGTGTCAGCAATGTTTTTGTATCCGTCAAAAAAAAACGGATCCGTTTTGATCTGTTTTTTTTTATAATGGAAGTCAATGGAAAAATGATTCAAAACGGATGTACACAACTGTATCCGTTTTTGCAATCCGTTTTTCATCTGTTTTTTTTTTTTAACAAAACGGATGAAAAAAAACGGATTGCAAAAACGCAGTGTGAACCCAGCCTTACTGATTTATTCCAAAACTTAAAAATCGTTATTTGCCCTTAACAATAACAATATGATTCAGAGTTTCTGTTTAAGTTTTACCGTTTCCCCTTGATGCTGGACATGTTAGAGAATATTTCCTGGCTGCTCGACCAGTCAGATTTGCTACACATTTTTTGATGACAACTATTGAGAATTAGTGTTGAGTAGATTTCTCAGAATGTTCGGCCAAATATTTCCCCACGTCCGATAATAATGGGGAATTTAAAAGAACGTATGAATTGGTGGTCCAGCTGCATGACTGATTGACTCTGTAGATGAGAGTTATGGAAGGAAGTGAACCTAAGAAAGTGCCCAAGAAACTATAGAGAGGCTATCACCGGCACTACTCCTGGCATTTAGACGTTTATGCAGCCGGACGTGTTATGGACTAGTGTGATCCTACTCCGGGGGTGCTCCTTTGAGTATAGACTAGCAAGGTACAATATCGCGTGAAGATACAAAAAGTCAAGGGCACTCACCCGTTTGTAGTGAAGGTTTCTTTCTTTCTTTATTTCATGGTGTGGTAAAATTGCACTCTGATCAGGGCAGACGCCAACCTGTTTAGAGCGTGGTCATGATGGCCATTTCGCGCGCATGCGCGCTTCATCGGATCCGATGAAGCGCGCATGCGCGCAAAATGGCCATCATGACCACGCTCTAAACAGGTTGGCGTCTGCCCTGATCAGAGTGCAATTTTACCGCACCATGAAATAAAGAAATAAAGAAACCTTCACTACAAACGGGTGAGTGCCCTTGACTTTTTGTATCTTCACGCGATATAAGAAAGTGCCCAAGCACTCATTTTTTTTACTTGACTTCACTCAGCTTCCTTCTATGGTTGAGGAATTGTCCCGTTATACTCAATGGCTGGCCATGCAGTCACCTCACTAAATGACAACAGGGGTCACAGCCATCAGGCCTTCACTGATCGGACATTTCTCTCCTTAAGGGTATATTCATACGAACGGACTTGCAGCGAGATTCTCGCTGCGAGTCCGGCAGGTCCTGGCAGTTCCCACACACTATATACTATATACTGAACGACCGCAGCGAGTATGTAATTCTACCGCCCTTAACCCCTTCTGCTCCCGCCCGGCTCCCCCCGCTGTAAGCATACATTACCTGTCCTCGCTGCACGGGTCCGGCGTCCTGCTCTCCCGTGCGGCCAATCAGTGTGTTGCCCAGCCGCAGCCACTGATTGGCCGGACGGAAGAGCAGGATGCCGGGACCCCGTGCAGCGAGGAGAGAGGTAATGTATGCTTACAGCGGGGGAGCCGGGTGGGAGCAGAAGGGGTTAAGGGCGGTAGCAGCGAGTATATAGTGTGTGGGAACTGCCAGGACCTGCCGGACTCGCAGCGAGAATCTCGCTGCAAGTCCGTTCGTGTGAACATACCCTAAAGTGGTTATCCAGCGCTACAAAAAACATGGCCACTTTTCCTCCTCTCTTGTAGTTTGCAATTAAGCTCCATTTACTTCAATGGAACTGAGTTTGAAACCCCACCCAATCAGGAGACAAGAGAGGAGGAAAAGTGGCCATGTTTTTGTAGCGCTGGATAATCCCTTTAATGGGGTTATCACTTTCTTACAGAGACAGCGCCACTCTAGTCTCCAGGTTTTGTAACTGAGTTCCATTGAAGTGAATGGAGCTTAATTGCAAACCAAACCTGACCTGGAGACAAGAGCGATGCTGTCTCTGGAAGAAAGTGGCCATGTTTTACTAACGCTGGATAATCACTTTAACAAACTTGTTAAGAGAAAAGATTGTGAACCCTGTTTAGTATATGGTTTCCCTCTATACCAGGGATGATGGGACTTGTAGTTTTACAACAGCTGGAGGGCGGGAGGTCCCTGCTCTATCCCATTGGATGCACAGCCCGATCCTGGAGACGTTGCAGGCTGATCAGTATGGGTAAGGGGATGGACTGATCTCTGCGCTGTGATGAGGATAGGAGCCGCGGCCGAGCTCTCTCTTTCTCTCCACTTAGTTATAAATTGTCTTCTAATCTCTCGGGGAGCGGGTGGAGGGGCGTCAGCGAGATGAGTTTTCTGTTGATTGTGTTACATATTCTATAAACTAATTAATGCATATGCAAAATAGCATAATTAGCTCCAATAATGATGGAAGAGCTTATAGCCACGCATATTAAAAGACTGATATTAAAGCTGTCTGTCATCTCTTTCCGCTTGCTGCTTTTTCACTCTCCGTGCTATTCTTCATGATCAGTCCTCTTCTTCATTCCCTTGCCTGCCCTCCAGCTGCAAAGAGGCCAGCCATGGAATGGGCCCCCCTCTATCATAGGGCCACATAACGTACAGGGCCCCTTCAACCATTAACAATGCTGGGCGTCCAGATTTGTGAGAAAATATTTGTTAAGGCCACAATGTTTTATATGTTATGTCACATTGTAATCCCATTCTGTTCCGTACATGTAAGCCCTGGTGGGCCACCGCCAAACCCACTTAAGGTAAACGGGCAACAGAAAACAGTCCTGGCTGCCACCTTTTGGGAGGAGATGCCAGCCATGGCACAGGCTTACATAGAGACCAATGCTGAGTAAGGGTTGTGCATTGTACTGATTGGTACGATAGGAGCCCAAAAATGGATTGTATTACCATCAGGAGGGGAGCGTGCAGTGTAATCACATGGGGTACAAGAGGAGCCTGCTCACAGTCTGTGTAATACCGCAGAGCTGCACTCACTATTCTGCTGGTGGGGTCACTGTGTCTGTACAATAGATTACTGATCCTGTGCTGATCCTGAGTTACATCCTGTATTATACTCCAGAGCTGCACTCACTATTCTGCTGGTGGGGTCACTGTGTACATACATTACATTACTGATCCTGTACTGATCCTGAGTTAAATCCTGTATAATACCCCAGAGCTGCACTCACTATTCTGCTGGTGGGGTCACTGTGTAAATACATTACATTACTGATCCTGAGTTACATCCTGTATTATACTCCAGAGCTGCACTCACTATTCTGCTGGTGAGGTCATTGTGTACATACATTACATTACTGATCCTGTACTGATCCTGAGTTAAATCCTGTATAATACCCCAGAGCTGCACTCACTATTCTGCTGGTGGGTTCACTGTGTACATACATTACATTACTGATCCTGTACTGATCCTGAGTTAAATCCTGTATAATACCCCAGAGCTGCACTCACTATTCTGCTGGTGGGGTCACTGTGTAAATACATTACATTACTGATCCTGAGTTACGTCCTGTATTATACTCCAGAGCTGCACTCACTATTCTGCTGGTGGGGTCTCTGTGTACATATATTACATTACTGATCCTGTACTGATCCTGAGTTACATCCTGTATTATACTCCAGAGCTGCAATCACTATTCTGCTGGTGGGGTCACTGTGTACATACATACATTACTTATCCTGAGTTACATCCTGTATTATACTCCAGAGCTGCACTCACTATTCTGCTGGTGAGGTCACTGTGTACATACATTACATTACTGATCCTGTACTGATCCTGAGTTACATCCTGTATTATACCGCAGAGCTGCACTCACTATTCTGCTGGTGGGGTCACTGTGTACATACATTACATTACTTATCCTGTACTGATCCTAAATTACATCCTGTGTTATTCTCCAGAGCTGCACTCACTATTCTGCTGGTAAGGTCACTGTGTACATACATTACATTACTGATCCGGAGTTACATCCTGTATTATACTGCAGAGCTGCACTCACTATTCTGCTGGTGGGGTCACTGTGTACATACATTACATTACTGATCCTGTACTGATCCTGATTTATATCCTGTATTATACTCCAGAGCTGCACTCACTATTCTGCTGGTGGGGTCACTGTGTACATACATACATTACTGATCCTGAGTTACATCCTGTATTATACCCCAGAGCTGTACTCACTATTCTGCTGGTGGGGTCACTGTGTATATACATTACTGATCCTGAGTTACATCCTGTATTATACTCCAGAGCTGCACTCACTATTCTGCTGGTGAGGTCACTGTGTACATACATTACATTACTGATCCTGTACTGATCCTGAGTTACATCCTGTATTATACCCCAGAGCTGCACTCACTATTCTGCTGGTGGGGTCACTGTGTATATACATTACTGATCCTGAGTTACATCCTGTATTATACCCCAGAGCTGCACTCACTATTCTGCTGGTGGGGTCACTGTGTACATACATTACATTACTGATCCTGTACTGATCCTGAGTTACATCCTGTATTATACCCCAGAGCTGCACTCACTATTCTGCTGGTGGGGTCACTGTGTATATACATTACTGATCCTGAGTTACATCCTGTATTATACCCCAGAGCTGCACTCACTATTCTGCTGGTGGGGTCACTGTGTACATACATTACATTACTGATCCTGTACTGATCCTGAGTTACATCCTGTATTATACCCCAGAGCTGCACTCACTATTCTGCTGGTGGGGTCACTGTGTGCATACATTACTGATCCTGTATTATACTCCAGTCTAATAGAATGTAGAGGTCTGGATGGGATTTGATGCTCTGTGTACGATGTGACTGGACATTTGGGGGTCATCCAGTATATCAGTATGATAATTTGCAGCGAGCTCCGGACCTTGCGCTTTATCTCGGGGCCATTATAAGCCGCCGTCCTAATGCTGCATAATGTGTAATAAACACAATGGACGTGTTCCGCCTCGGCCGGCATCCTCTTAATATTCATAATAAAGCTCGGCTCCTAATGCATCCGCTGCTTATTCTAATTAATCTAAATATAATGAAAGGGGAGAAAATGAAGGAAAAATTAATTTCAGATATGCTTTTAGAGAATTAAAGACAAATTCTTCATTTTTAAACGTGTAACGACGCTATAAATCACGCCGTGTTTAGCGGTATTATCGCAGTAAACACGAGGAGGCCGGAAAATATTTAGGGCAGTACTTAAACTGTTGCTAAGTGGTTTTTGGCTTAAAGAAAAATGAACAGTAATTACTGTCACTTTAAAACCTTGTTCTAAACAAGGTCTGATGAGATTAGAAAACTATGGCCGCTCTCTTAAAGGTACAGTGCCTCTATTGTCTATAAGCTATGTGTGGTTCAGGGTTGTAATACCACACACAGCCTATGTAGTCGAGTGGCGCTGTTACTCGAAGAAAGCAGCAAGGTTTTTTTCCTGAAATCCCCTTAAAGAGACCACAATCCTAACAGCACAATTATTTCCTTTAAGGGGTTGTTCACCAAAAAGGTTTTCTTTCAAATTAACTGGTGCCAGAAAGTGCCAGAGATCTTCAATTTACTTCTATTAAAAAATCCTGAATCTTCCAGAACTTTTCAGCTGCTGTATGTCCTGCAGGAAGTGATATTCTTTTCAGTCTAGAGAGCAGGAGACGTTTTCTATGGGGATTTGCTGCTGCTCTGGACAGTTCCTGACATGGACAAAGGTGGCAGCCGAGAGCACTATGTCAGACTTGGGAGAATACACCACTTCCTGCAGGACATACAGCAGCTGATTTTTAATAAAAGTAAATTACAAATCTTTGGCACTTTCTGGCACCAGTTGATTTAGAAGAATATTTTTTTTGTGAACTATCCCTTTAAGAAGGTACTAGCCAATGGCTCCTATCCTCAGGGAGGCCAAAGCCATTGTTCATACTGTAGAAATACTATCCTTGCCAAATGTGTCATTGACATTGTGTCCTGACTGAATTATCGCCTCTCGTCCTTCCTGCAGTCATCTCTAAAGCCCCTAGAAAAGAAGAAGGCTGCAATCTGCAGGGACATGAAAAGGTGAGTACACAGGCTCTGGTCTGGGGTCTGTGTTTATTTAAGAGTCTGGTCTGGGGTCTGTATTTAGTGGTTTGGTTTGGGGTCTGGTCTGGGATCTGTAATAGTTTAGGGGTCTGGTGGTCTGTATAAGTTTAGGGGTCTGGTCTGGGGTCTGTATTAGTTTAGGGGTCTGGTCTGGAGTCTGTATTAGTTTAGGGGTCTGGTCTGGTGTCTGAATTAGTTTAGGGGTCTGGTCTGGGGTCTGTATTAGTTTAGGGGTCTGGTCTGGGGTCTGTATTAGTTTAGGGGTCTGGTCTGGGCTCTGTATTAGTTTAGAGGTCTGGTCTGGGGTCTGTATTAGTTTAGGGGTCTGGAGTCTGTATTAGTTTAGGGGTCTGGTCTGGGGTCTGTATTAGTTTAGAGGCCTGGTCTGGGGTCTGTAGTAGTTTAGGGGTCTGGATTGGGGTCTGGATTAATTTAGCGGTCTGGTCTGGGGTCTGTATAGATTAAGGGTCTGGTCTGGGCTCTGTATTAGATTAGGGGTCTGGTCTGGGTTCTGTATTAGTTTAGGGGTCTGGTCTGGGGTCTGTAGTAGTTTAGGGGTCTGGATTGGGGTCTGGATTAATTTAGGGGTCTGGATTGGGGTCTGGATTAGTTTAGGGGTCTGGATTGGGGTCTGGATTAGTTTAGGGGTCTGGTCTGGGGTCTGTATTAGTTAAGGGGTCTGGTCTGTGGTCTGTATTAGTTTAGGGGTCTGGATTGGGGTCTGGATTAATTTAGGGGTCTGTATTAGTTTAGGGGTCTGGATTGGGGTCTGTATTAGTTTAGAGGTCTGGTCTGGGGTCTGTATTAGTTTAGAGGTCTGGTCTGGGGTCTGTATTAGTTTAGGGGTCTGGTCTGGGGTCTGTATTAGTTTAGGGGTCTGGATTGGGGTCTGTATTAGTTTAGGGGTCTGGTCTGGGGTCTGTATTAGTTTAGGGGTCTGGTCTGGGATCTGTATTAGATTAGGGGTCTGGTCTGGGGTCTGTATTAGTTTAGGGGTCTGGATTGGGGTCTGGATTAGTTTAGGGGTCTGGTCTGGGGTCTGTATTAGTTTAGGGGTCTGGTCTGGGGTCTGTATTAGTTTAGGGGTCTGGTCTGGGGTCTGGACTTATTTCAGGTTCTGGTCTTGGGCTTTGTATTTACTTAGGGGTCTTGTTTGGGGTCTGGATTTCTTTAAATGATCTATTCTGGGGTCTGTATTTATCTAGGAGCCTTGAGTAGGGATTGCATTTATTCAGGGGTCTGGGCTCCTTATTTGAGTAGAAAATCTAATACTGGATTAATTTAAAGGGTCTGGGGTCTCCTTTAAGAATAAGGTTGAGAAAGAAAAAAACTTGCAAAGATCTTCTCATAGAGTCAGTGGCTGGAAAAAAGTGAAGAGCTTAGATGAGAACAGTGTCCTCCCAGTGATGCGGGAGAGGGGGCTGCAATGTTTAACCTCCTTTAGGCTGGAATTGCTTCCTTCTTGGGTGTTGAGTGACTCTATTACACCGGGGGCCTTCACGGGACATAGCGCTATATTACCACAGTCAACAAGTTGATGGCATTGGGCTGATCAGACATGGAAAAACCTATTTCACATCTCATTGGTTATCTGAATAAGATGTAATAGGACGTGGGCTTTTATTCACGGGTGGTGGTCTATAGGAAGCTAGCTCCAGACAAAATCCGGAGGATACAGGAACTCTATCGATGAGCAGCCGCTGAAAAGTGGTGGTGGCGTCCATTGACCGTGTCATTACTTCTATTGAGAGCAATTATCTAGTCCATGACCAGTCGATTATAGTGTCATTTCATCCCCCAGGCCCATAACCCTCCATCCTGTGGCTTTCGCAGAGTTAAACACTAGAACGCATTGGGTCATGTAGCAGCTCATGGGCTGAGGAGTTGGTGGGGATTGTAGACGTCAACACCACCTGTTCTTCTTATTACTACAATAATATTAAATGATGGCTGTGACATACATGAGCAGTGACCAAACGGCCTGCAGCCGTCTTCTCTGAAATACCATATGTCTGCACGGCTAACACAAAGACTAGGTTCACTGCCATATCCCTGGGCAAGACCATCCAGAAGTATCTCCTCTAAGTTGGTTTTTGTAAATGTGTATTTTCCCCCTCCATGTACTCTGGTGGGACGGGCCTCCTCTCCTGATGGGACGGGCCTCCTCTCGCTGCATAAAGTCTCAGAGAAGTCTCCTCCTGCTGCTCCTCATCCCCTCCCACAGCATAAAGTCTCAGAGAAGTCTCCTCCTGCTGCTCCTCATCCCCTCTCACAGCATAAAGTCTCAGAGAAATCTCCCCCTGCTGCTGCTCCTCCTCCCACAGCATAAAGTCTCAGAGAAGTCTCCTCCTGCTGCTCCTCATCCCCTCTCACAGCATAAAGTCTCAGAGAAATCTCCCCCGGCTGCTCCTCATCCCCTCCCACAGCATAAAGTCTCAGAGAAGTCTCCTCCTGCTGCTCCTCATCCCCTCCCACAGCATAAAGTCTCAGAGAAATCTCCCCCTGCTGCTGCTCCTCCTCCACCCCTCTCACAGCATAAAGTCTCCAAAAATTCTCCCCCTGCTGCTGCTCCTGCCCTTTCAAAGCATAAAACCGCAGAGAAGTCTCCCTGATGCTCTTTCTCCTCCCCTCCCACAGCATAAAGTCTCAGATAAGTCTCCCCCTGCCCTTTCTCATCCACTCTCACAAAATAAAGTCTCACCGAAGTCTCTCCCTGCTGCTCCTCCCTTCTCAAAGCATAAAATTGCAGATACTGCTGCCCCTCTCTCAGAGCAAAAAGTCTCAGAGAAGTCTCCCCTGCTGCTGCTGCTCCTCCTCCCCTCTCACAGCATAAGACCGTGATAGCACTGGGCAGTACTATCAGTGATCGTTTAATTCACCCAAAGTACGAGAATACGAGCGATATCGGAAGTCCTTCCTTCCTGCAGTGGTTAGGCTGTACAACCAACACCAACATAAGCAGAGATCACTCCACAAAAAGAACTAAAATAGTCTAATGTTTTTATTGTATCTTTTTTACCTTTTCTTCTCTTTGTCTACTTTAATCGCAATGCCTTTACTTCACCTTATTAGCTTTTTGTATGTGTAATATCTATGCTGCTGTAACACACTGAATTTCCCCATGGTTGGACTATTAAAGGATTATCTTATCTTATCTTATCTTATAAAGTTGCAGAAAAGTCTCCAATGTTCTTCTTCCCCTCTCACAGCATAAAGTCTCAGAGAAGTCTCCCCCTGCTGCTGCTCCTCCCCTCTTACAGCAAAAAGTCTCAGAGAAGTCTCCCCCTGCTGCTGCTCCTCCCCTTTCACAGAAAAAAGTCTCAGAGAAGTCTTCCCTGCTGCTCCTCCTCCCCTCTCACAGCATAAAGTCTCAGAGAAGTATCCCCCTGCTGCTCCTTTTCCCCTCTCACAGCAAAAGTCTCAGAGAAGTCTCCCCCTGCTGCTCCTTTTCCCCTCTCACAGCAAAAGTGTCAGAGAAGTCTCCCCCTGCTGCTACTCTTCCCCTCCCACAGCATAAAGTCTCAGAGAAGTCTCCCCCTGCTGCTGCTCCTCCCCTCTTACAGCAAAAAGTCTCAGAGAAGTCTCCCCCTGCTGCTGCTCCTCCCCTTTCACAGAAAAAAAGTCTCAGAGAAGTCTTCCCTGCTGCTCCTCCTCCCCTCCCACAGCATAAAGTCTCAGAGAAGTCTCCCTCTGCTGCTCCTTTTCCCCTCTCACAGCATAAAGTCTCAGAGAAGTCTCCCCCTGCTGCTCCTTTTCCCCTCTCACAGCAAAAGTGTCAGAGAATTCTCCCCCTGCTGCTACTCTTCCCCTCCCACAGCATAAAGTCTCAGAGAAGTCTCCCCCTGCTGCGCCTCCTCCCCTCTCATAGCAAAAAGTCTGAGAGAGATGCAGCCGCATCCTCCTCCCGTCTGATGCAGAACTATTCCTTGAGCCTCACAAAACAAAGATTTCTGACTTCCTCCAACTCCAAAAGACAATTCAGCCAAATAACTGTGTACTAATGGAGTAGAGCCAATAAGAAACCAAGATGGCACCGCTGCAGGGAATAAAGACCAGGTAACTACCCCCATCGCCAGAGACAGCTTGTCATCTTCCTTCTGATAAATATTGTGATTGCTTGAGGTCACCATGAAGCCCGGCATGTCACTGGAGGCCAGTTAGATACTAAGTGATACCCTATCCTGCTGTCACCAACCTTGTTTCCACTTATTCCAACTGCAAAAATAGTTTTTGCCTAAAGATTTGAGAAACGGAGTTGAATCCCCTTTAGAATCCCAACAGTAATTTGGACCTGCCTATCCCGCCATCCAATATTCCTGTGGTGGCGGCTCGAGCCTCAGATTTAATTAACAAAGGGGCTCCTTCTGCCCAGGACGAGTTGATCATATCCAGAGAGCGGAGCCCTGGGACCTTCTCCACCTGGCATGAAATCCCTATCACACTCTCAGTTCTTATAATGGGCATCAGACAAAATCAATTTAGAAGGTATTTAAGAGAGGGAATGAGACTATGATGTGCGGATATCCATAGCAGCAGGCTTCTCCCGGGGACCGGGCTCACACACAAAAACTCCTATCAAGTTTTTTTTTTTACTTTGTACCATTTGGAAAAAAAGACACAACTTTAATGACTATAGGATATATAGGGGCCAATGAGGAGAGGGGCAACCCAATGGTGCTTTAGGTCTACTTTACCCTATTGTCATCCATTCTGCCATCTCTTCTACAAGGCACAGGTTGTTCTCACGCTCAATGCCCTATATATTGGCATCATATAATATTCATTTCTACATGTGGGTCACCGTGGCACTGTAGATAGAAGAGAGAACCTTTATAGTAACTTTTCTTGGGCTGTTCACCTATCATTCAAAACTCATTCTGGGACATGAACCCCCATTAAAGAGTAACCCTTACAGGTAGTTTAAAGGGGTTCTCTGGCAAAAATAATATTTATCAAATTAACTGATTTCAGATATTTATATAGATTTGTAATTTACTTCTATTTAAAAATCTCCAGTCTTTCAGTACATATCAGCCGCTGTATGTCCTGCACAAAGTGGTGTATTCCCTCCAGTCTGACACAGTGCTCTCTGCTGCCACCTCTGTCCAGGTCAAGAAATTTGTTACAGACAGAGGTGGCAGCAGAGAGCACTGTGTCAGATTGGAAAGAATACACCTGCAGGACATACAGCAGCTCATAAGTACTGGAAGACTGGAGATTTTTAAATAGAAGTAAGTTACAAATCTATATAACTTTCTGACACCAGTTTATTTGAAAGAAAAAAGATTTTTGCTGGAGTATTCCTTTAAGCACTCCACAGATTCAAATGACCTATATGTAAATTAGATTGGGTCAACTGGGCCACAATCATAGCAATGGGAGCTTCAGATATAGCAGTAACACCTGGGTCAGGGAGCTTGGCCATGCTGAAAAGGTGGACACCCACTATGGTAAGTGAGAAGCCATAAGCTTTAAAATAAATCCCTAACCCGTGCTGCTGGTTGTTTTACAGTGATTTGGCCATGACAGTCTTGGCCAAATTTTCTCATTGAACAGAGACACCTACAGGTTCTAACTGTTTAAAGGGGTTATCCAGCGCTACAAACACATGGCAACTTTCTTCCAGAGACAGTCCCACTCTTGACTCCAGCTTAGGTGCGGTTTTGCTGCTCGGTTCCATTGAAGTGAATGGAGCTTAAAGGAGAAGTCCGGCCAAAACTATTTTTTAACATGTTATTACTTACGGAAAGTTAGACAAATTTCTAATGTACATTAATTATGGGAAATGCACATATAGGGCTATTTCCCTTAATTTAGTAGATCAGGGAGACTTCAGATTCTCTAAAAAACCGTAACGTCACGAACCGGGGGTGTAATTACAATGGAGTGTCCAGCAGTGGCGCACTATATATAGAAGTCAATGAGTACCATTGAATTCTATATATAGTGCGCCCCTGCTGGACACTCCATTGGAATTACAATGGATGTGTATGAGAATGTACTGTACAGTAAGTTTTTGATTGAATACATTTATGGAATACTTTGGGGAGCAAGTGTCCTTGCTCCCCAAAGTAATGCATAAATGTATTTAATCAGTACGTTTGGAGGGCACCGAGCAGGGAGGGAGAGAAGTGCATCTACCTCCCCCCTCCATCCCTGCTCGGTGCTGCTGCTGCAAAGTACTGCACATATTATCAACAGATAATGGGGGAGTAGTACCTGTGCTATTCCGATAACGAACGCCGCTACCGCAGCACAGCTGCTTGTCCCAGCTATTAAGCATGCCCCCTCCGCCGCTCCCCCTCCTCCACCCAGCTAACAAGTTGTAACTATAGTGCCGCTCATCGCCACCTCTCTCCGCCGCTCATCGCCGCAGCTTACTGCTTCTATCCACTGCTGCTTACTGCCTCTCTCCGCCGCCTCTCTCTGCTGGCACATACCGCTTCCCGGTCCACACTGCATGCCGGCCGGGGACAGGAAGCACCTCACCCCGCAGGAAGCACGGCGCTCCTGGTGCTTCCTGGGGGTGAGGTGCTTCCTGTCCCAGGGCGGCATGCAGTGCGGACCGGGAAGCGGTATGTGCCAGCAGAGAGAGGCGGCGATGATCGGCGATATAGTTACAACTTGTTAGCTGGGAGGAGGAGGGGGAGCGGCGGAGGGGGCATTCTGAAGTGCTGGCACAAGCAGCTGTGCGGCGGCGGCGTTCGTTATCGGAATAGCAAAGGTACTACTCCCCCATTATCTGTTCTTTATATGAACAGATAATGGGGAAGTAGTACTGTGCATATGTGGCAGCATCAGCACCGAGCAGGTAGGGAGGGGGGAGGTAGATGCACTTCTCTCCCTCCCTGCTCGGTGCCATCCAAACGTACTGGTTAAATACATTTATGGATTACTTTGGGGAGCAAGGACACTTGCTCCCCAAAGTATTCCATAGATGTATTCAATCAAAAACATACTGTATAGTACATTCCCATACACATCCATTGTAATTCCAATGGAGTGTCCAGCAGGGGCGCACTATATATAGAATTCAATGGTACTCATTGACTTCTATATATAGTGCGCCCCTGCTGGACACTCCATTGTAATTACACCCCCGATTTGTGACGTCACGGTTTTTTAGAGAATCTGAAGTCTCCCTGATCTACTAGATTAAGGGAAATAGCCCTATATGTGCATTTCCCATAATTAATGTACATTAGAAATTTGTCTAACTTTCCGTAAGTAATAACATATTAAAAAATAGTTTTGGCCGGAAATGTCCTTTAATTGCAAACCGCACCTGAACTGGAGACAAGAGTTGTGTTGTCTCGGAAAGAAAGTGGCAATGTTTTTGTAGCACTGGATAACACCTTTAAGACATGTGAAACAGGCCAACTGCAGTCATGCCAGTATGGTGCGACGTGATGGATTTCTCCTAGAGCATTGTCACAAGCGCAAACAGACGGCATTTACAAATGAAATATCGGAGTCTGGATACAGATGACAGGAGCGACTAAAATGTTCTTAGATTACCGCTCACCGGCATCTACAATGTTGTGGTTAATGAACGAATCCTAAAACAAGATGTCAAACTGTGAAATCTCATTAGCTTCTTAAACTTTAAACACCACCTGCGTATATAATGGCAAAACCATAAAAAGACGCAACGCTTTCCAGGTAGATGTGTCGATTATGTGACACTAAGTAGCAACAGGACCAAATTCTCAAACCGCTCATTGGGATCCACATTTACACCAATGTAGGCTACAATACAGAAGGCTGCTCTAAATGTCATTGTAATGGTGAAGCTGATATACAAGAATATAACTACTATAATACTGCTCCTATATACAGGAATATAACTACTATAATACTGCTCCTATATACAGGGATATAACTACAATAATACTGCTCCTATATACAAGAATATAACTACTATAATACTGCCCCTATATACAGGAATATACTACTATAATACTGCTCCTATATACAAGAATATAACTGCTATAATACTACTCCCTATATACAGGAATATAACTACTATAATACTGCCCCCTATATACAGGAATATAACTACTATAATACTGCTCCTATATACAGGGATATAACTACTATAATACTGCCCCCTATATACAGGAATATAACTACTATAATACTGCTACTATATACAGGAATATAACTACTATAATACTGCCCCCTATATACAGGGATATAACTACTATAATACTGCTCCTATATACAGGAATATAACTACTATAATACTGCTCCTATATACAGGGATATAACTACTATAATACTGCCCCTATATACAGAAATATAACTACTATAATACTGCTCCCTATATACAGGAATATAACTACTATAATACTGCTCCTATATACAGGGATATACCTATGTATAATAGGGTAATGGTAGCCTTCTTGGGTCCTATTCTTTCTCTGCAGGATGTGGCGGTCTTGGACATATGGTTATTTTGCCCCATGTGACTGATGCCAGTGGTTAGCGCCCCCTGTTGATGAGCCATTAGAGCGTTTGTAGCTGTTACATTGTTACATCTAATCTTCATGTTACAACCTGAGTAAATTCAGCGACAATTTTCCTGTTTTTGCCAGGAAGTTTTTGTTTACCGCTCCGGATCAATGAGAGATAAAGTGCGCGGAGCTGTCATTATGTCGCCATCCATTGTGTCCTCACAGCGCGGAGTACAGCGGGGGCTTCCAGTCACTGACAATGAATAGTGTCCTCTTTCTTCCCCAGTCTTTCAGAAGAAGTGACACAGCTGCTCTGCCTCCATCCGCATACAAATAACCCATCTATCTCCGGGATTTCCTGATTTATGCCTTATCCCCGCCGGTACCTAATGATGTCCGCGGGCGGGGGACATTCTGCCAGGATCACAACTTCACCGGGGGATTTGGAGAAAGGACAAAGGGATCTGTCTGGTTGCAGTTTCTTGCCAAATGTTGAGTCTATTCCCATAGACGGGGAGCGGCCCAGCGCGGTGTCTGCCAGCCAGCTCCGGAGGAAACTTACATGGACAAAAACCAAAGATAATATTATAACTTTTCTCTTCCCAATCCGAAGAAGATGTTCCAATCCCGAATCTGTAAAGCCGTCTGTCCTCCCGTACACTATGCGGATGGACTGCACATAGAAAATCACCACCGCTAGGTGCTTGTAGGGGAACGTGGCCAAGAGTTGTAGCCCAAAAAGTGGCGGTCCTGCTGGAAATGATGCAATATTGCCCGGGGGTTTCAAGTCTCAACGTCAGTGTCCGCTGTTATACAGAAGCCATTAGTGTGCTTGGCTGAACTCACTAATCCTGGCGCTGTTTCTGTGAGTTTAAAGGGGTTATCCAGCGCTACAAAAACATGGCCACTTTCTTCCAGAGAAAGCGCCCCTCTTGTCTCCAGGTTAGGTGCGGTTAGCAAATAAGCTTCATTTACTTCAATAGAACCGAGTTACAAAACCTGCAGCCAAAATGGAGACAATAGTGATGCTGTCTCTGTAAGAAAGTGCCCATGTTTTTGTAGCGCTGGATAATCCCTTTAATTGTTATGCTAATTAGTAGTTTTAGTGCACTGGGGGCGGGACTATCACTGTTGGTGGTAGTCCCGCCCCCAGTGCGCCAAAACGCATAATAAGCATATGGATTAACACTGAAACGGCACCTAGGATGAAGGATGAAGAGACATACCTTCCTCCTCAGCATCTTCTGCTCAATAGGGACATACTAGCAGGTAAGATTCTTACAAGCTGATAGTTTTCCTAAAATGTGTATGGGATCTTGACTCCCCACTGGACAGAAGCCTCACTGACAACTTGTGCCTGCTTAGTGGAACCCATTGGGGATGTGCATTGAGGGGGGGGGGGGAGGGGTTGTTGGGAGCTCTTGGACAAACAAGCAACTTGCTCTGTATTGACAGCATAGGCATGTGTTGGCTGATCCGGACGTGCATGTGTATGAGCGGATTAAGACGTATAGCTGTTGCACAAATAAGCAGCTTTTTCCCCTATCGGAGGGGATAACCGCAGACCCTTCTACCTGCCAAAGCCAGAACTGCCTGAGACTATGCAATGTTCCTGGGGATCATCTTCTCTAGGCATCAGACTAGGCACTGACCGCTCGGACTACTGCCCTGGATCTGGGATGATGGGAGTACATAACCTGCAGCTTTCCATACCTGGAGGTGACAGCTCGGTTGAGACCATTACTATCATGTACCGGAGGACATTGACGCCTTTGATAAAGCACAAATTTTCCTATTTTAGGAGCAGAAGAAACGCGCAGAGTTTACAGAAACTCATTACTGCTCTGCCGTAGAAAAGTCAATATATATATGGCGGGGTGTGCTATCTTCTCCGGATCGGTGTGTGAGCTCCTCCAGGAAAGGCCCAGATTTCTCATCTACCAAATGAACACTGTCAAAAACTTTATTTACCGTCTGTCCTCTGACCCACGGAGGAGTCTGGGCTTTCACCTGTCACCAGATAACACAGCAGAATGACAGCGTCTGCTGAAAGGTAATTTCTGCATAATTACAAAGCTCCCGGAGTGATGTACTGATACAGCTAACGGCACAGACCAGGGGAAGGACTGCACACTAACATGGCCAGACGCAGACGTAATGCTGGATATACAGATGTGGCCTTCATTACCTTCCCTTAACTAATCCAAACTGTCCACTACCAGATAACAAACTCATCAAAGCACATCATTCTGCCATACTCTGTCCGGAGTTGTTTATGCTGGATGTGCGGCCACCCTGTGGTTGTGACGGGAATTGCAGCCTGTTGAGGATTTTGTTAGAATGTTACACTATTGCATTAAACTTGTATTATTATAAGTTGGAATCCTTAAAGTTGAAGGAAAATTTAGGGTGAACACATTTTTAAATGGGCAAAGAACTAGGCCTAAACTTGTACTCTGTAGGACTACTCATGATCAGGTATGATTGAAGGGGTACTGTCCAAAAACACTAAGCCCTTCTGTCCTAGGTGATATAATGTAACACCATAATGGATGGGCCATTGTGGTCTTTTTTCTCAATGTTGATTGAAGATGTTATTTGTTGAACAAGTCCCGTACCAATCCAAGATGGTAACTTTTCTTTCTTCAAAAGAACTGGGATTGATAATTCTTCCAATGAAAACAAGATACCACGCCCTGTTTTAGGCGGTTGCACCATAATGAATGGGTCATCTCAATCTTCAGTATGCTTTCTGCAAATTGTTTTTTCAATGTTGACTGACATGGACCATCTCACAATAGTAGCCTTGTTCTTTTACACTGGAGACCCAAGGAGGGAGTTATAATAGCGTCCAGTGTATACATACTACAAAGGTTAACAATATGGTAGCTTCGAAGCTCTTTGGGGGTGGGCGAAGGAGGACCCAGACTGGTCTCATTACCTTTGCTGATAGTTGACAGGATTTTACAAACAGAACTTGGATGGATAAGTAAATACCATTTTACCATCTTGGAAAGTCCTTGGTGGCCTTTTTGTTCTTCACTGGTAGTCTATGTGGGAGATTTAAAAGCAGCATATTTCATAGACAAAACCATGGGTCCCTGGTTGACCAAGCACTAGTTGGTCTCATTCTTTTTGTTACTGAATGGCAAGACACCTGTATTGAAAGAGAACGTATATGGATAACTGGGCCAAGAGCAAGAAATAAATAAATAAAAACACTGAGCCCTTCTGTTCTGGGGAAAGGGTGTCGTCTACATATCCCACTGGTAGCCATATACGTGTCTTCTACATATGCCATTGATTGACAGCCATATAGGTGGTCACCCAATGATTCCCATTTAAGGCTTGCATGACTTTTAGTCCAATGTTCTCTACCCTGTGGCTCTTCAACCACCAGCATGCTGAGAGTTGTAGTTTTGCGCCAGTTGGAGAGCCCCAGGTTGAGGATGGCCGCTCTAGCCTAATGATAGGATAATCCCCGGACCCTTTGCTATCATCACATCACAGGCTTATTATGCAGTGTGAGATTTTCTGCCAGGCTTCGGTCGGCCGTGTATAAATTTCCTTTTCTGAAACACTTTTCAAAGATGTTCCCGTCTTTAATGACAGCCCTATTAAGGATAAACAACTCCCTGTCGGCTGCACCCGGCCCCATCACAATAGCTGACTTTTTAACTACTGAAATAAACATTTCAGACAGAGGCTTTATAACTTTTATGTGGAGACGGCGCATCATTTGTCAGCCTCTCTCTCTCTGTCTTTGAGGTCAGAATTTTGTAAATCAAATCGGCGCCGCCATTTAGTGCTACGAAGAGTCTTGAAGGCTTATTTTTGGGCAAATGGTGAAGAACCATCATAGACAGTCACATAATATACATGTATATTAGAGACGATAATAGAGGTCTGCATTACCGATGAGGAAACAAAAGGCACAGCTTGGATCGTAGCAATTTATAAAAGACGATAGCTGAAGAATGCACAAAGAAAGAAAAAACAGAACAAATGGCGCTGCATGTGCAGATCAATATAACAGAGCATTCAGGTCTTTACAATCACAAATGCACGCTCACCTGTTGTAGTCGTACATGCTCAGGTACGACTCTAATGTGCGCACAATGTATTAAATCAGGGTCTGCTGCCGTCCACCTCCCTAGGGTCCTTTCTGGTTCCCGGTGTAGAAATCACAATTTTGTAGAATAATGGTGGATCAAACGTAGGCGCCAAAACCCTTTTTGAAAGCCAGGTTCAGATCTCCTAATTCAGAAGAAGACGCTGTCAGGATCTCTGCAGATTAGTAATCTTCTTTATTGTTTAAATGTGACGCGTTTCGGGGGTCCACCACCCCCTTCATTAGACATCTGGAGATCTGAACCTGGCTTTCAAAAAGGGTTTTGGCGCCTACGTTTGATCCACCATTATTCTACAAAATTGTGATAGCTGGCTCTGAAAGTCCATGTCCGATAGGTATTGATCAGAAACATTTATTTATCAGGACTATATTTTATCAGCCACTGCTCCAGTGGTCTACAGCTTGCCATATAGAACATGGTCATCAATTTGTTAGAACGTGTTATGTAATACTTTTCTGCAGTAGTGGCCACTAAAGGGAAAGTGGAATCAGTGGATCGTCAGGGTTTGGACTCGATCAGATGCTTTCCCCAGCCCCTTTGTCGCTCTGAAACATGAGGGGATATTAGGTGTCAGGCTCTTTCTGGTCACATATTGATGGCTTATACTTAGGATAGTACTTTACGGAAAAATCCAAAAAAGTCCCTTTAACACTTCCACTTAGGACACCCCTGTTATATAAGCCCCTGTTGGCTTCCAGGTATCAATGAAGCAGCAAACATGTATCCAACAGGGCGAAAATAGTTAAAAAAGACTAAACCTACAGCAAAACCCTGTGGTAAGTAGATGGGTATATGACGGGGCTTTCATCTCCTCATGCAGAGTTTTATCCCCTGTAGAGCTGAAATCTCCGGAGCCGTTCCCCACTGCGGCTGATCATCTGGAATTCACAAGTGCGCGGACAATATATTTATCTAAATTGTCCTATGGAGATCAATAGAAGACATTGAACATCTGTCTCAAAGTCCCACAGGGAGCTGAACTAGTCGGTTTTTGGAAAATCCTTGCTCTAAAAGATACTAAAGTTTACGGAGCAGCACAAAAGTCAACATGAGAGCCCCTCGAGGATCTCCATACTGATCATCAACTCAATTTAACTCATTTAGCTTTGGGTCTCTACTGGGCTCTCCTTGCTCTAAAGTAGTGATCCCTATGACACCAGCTCACTGTTTGGGGACCCGCTTAAAAAAGAGGCATTGGCCAAACCTAAAGAAGACCCTTGTGCTGTAACTATCAAGAGCGTATGATGTAGCACAGGAAGAGAAAAGAGCTCAGCTATAGAGATGCGCAAACTCCCAGCAAATGCTATGCTACGTGACTCAAGGACTGCTCCCATTATACCTCTCCCAGTGGTCAATCTCTATTGAGGAATCACATAGTCAGTATTGGTCCCCACAGTGCACTACTTCTCTACTATATTAAACAGACTCTCTGCCCTCCTCTCCGCTAGTTTGGCCATGGTAGCCATGGACGTCTGGTCCAACTATGGGTCCACTAATATCTCTGCACACAGCAATTTCCCTGGGTGAAGAGGCTTCCATTTTAACCATTGTGGCTGCTTCTCATCAACAACGATTATAAGATAGGAAGTCCACCGATCTTATCATCTGAAGTCTTCTTCCCCAAGTGGCGGCATGAACATACCATCTCTCCTCTCATTTCATCATCTCTCCCAACCAAGTTCCTGAACCACACAACATGGCACTCAGAATGAGGGGCTCCTAGCTAAGCCACCCATCCCTCCATTGAGTCAGTGAGAATGTGACCATACCTGTTTCTCTCCATTGGTCACTAAAACATTATCCACTAAAGATGGCCATCATAGGGCCAACAGCTGTTTACAATGTAAAGTTTGACTACAACTACATTAAAGGAGAAGTCCGGTGTTGGACATTTTTTTTAAATGAGGAGGTGGCTGAACATAACAACATGCACCTACCTCCCCGGCTCCAGCGCAGGGGTCTGCTGTCCCCCGCTCTGGCTTCTGGTCCCCTGGCCGATTCCTGGTCCGGGGACCCAGGTTGTAAAGTGGCAGCCCCAATCAGCCAGTCAGCGGGACCCTGCTACAGCCACTGACTTGTTGAGCGGGGCTGACACAATGCTGTTTCCCAGGAAACGGCTGGGGGACTAGAAACGGGGCATAGCGGAGGTAAGTGCATGTTATTATGTTTGGCCATCATCTCCTCGGCTCTTTTGAAAAAAAAAATTCTACACCAGACTTCTCCTTTAAGTCATCCTAGGTAAAGGGGACTGGGTCTTTTTGCACTTATATTTGGGGTACATTAGGGTGTGAGCCCCCTCCCCCTGGGACCTTGGTATGTGGTTATATGTTAAATCCTGTCATATGTGAATAAAACATGAGAAGAACAATCCACTTAGCCTTTCGAATGTCTTAGAAGACTCCCTGACCTCCATTGAATATACATTAGAGAAGGTCAACGCTTAGCAGATTATGGAGGCCACCAGTTATATAAAGCCTGCAGACCCTGGAGGCCCCCGGCCTCTACGTTATGTTATCGTTTGATTCCAGAAAACCTCATTGGGGTCACGGGGAGATAAATCTGCTGTTTCTGTAAGGCATTATCTCTATGGAGGGCAGCGATTAATTCTGGAAGGTTTCTATTAGCTCTTTAGGGGAATCCATCTTGTATCCATTGAACGTGTGGTTATTCTGCTGAGAAGTAATGGTTTTATTACTCGCTACAGTATCCAAAATAAGGAGATAAATCTAAGATTGCCAATATCCTAATTCTCCTTGCTAGGAGGGAAGCGAGGTATGTGTCCATGACGGACAGGACAGGCCTCCACTTTGTGTAATATGTCATTTACTTTCGATTAGCTCTTCAGTAGGGAATACGGATCAGATAGAAATGCTCATTGCAGGGAGATCTATTTACTCGGTGTGATGCTAAATGATGGATTCAGCATTGGCGTAATCACTTATGGCGGCGGCGGTGACGGCGCTGACTTCATTACTAATGGTTATTTTGCATTTGCTTAACTGGTTGGCAGAAAGGTTATTAATGGGAGTCGGATCCGTCTCAGTTCATTAATGCAACTTAATTCTCCGGTCTGTAAACAGCTTCTTTACTGAGAAAATTATAGCCTGACTGCAAAGCGCACAGCCGGACATCACAGCGACACCAACGCACCGCGAGACGGAGAAACCGAGGAAGGAAACCAAGATAATCCCACCTGAAGCTTCTATTAGTATCTGTCAGGTCACTGGTTAATAGACCACTACATTTGCTATCTATCTATCTCCTATCTATCTATCTATCTATCTATCTATCTATCTATCTATCTATTTATCTCCTATCTATCTATCTATCTATCTATCTATCTATCTATCTATCATCTATCTATCTATCTATCTATCTATCATCTATCTATCTATCTATCTATCTATCTATCTCCTATCTATCTATCTATCTATCTATCATCTATCTATCTATCTATCTATCTATCTATCATCTATCTATCTATCTATCTATCTATCTATCTATCTATCTATCTATCTATCACCTATCTATCTATCTCCTATCTATCTATCTATCTATCTATCTCCTATCTATCTATCTATCTATCTATCTATCTATCTATCTCCTATCTATCTATCTCCTATCTATCTATCTATCTCCTATCTATCTATCTATCTATCTATCTATCTATCTATCTATCTCCTATCTATCTATCTATCTATCTATCTATCTATCTATCTCCTATCTATCTATCTATCTATCTATCTATCTATCTCCTATCTATCTGTCTATCTATCTATCTATCTCCTATCTATCTATCTATCTATCTATCTATCTATCTATCTATTTATTTCCTATCTATGTATCTATCTATCTATCTATCTATCTATCTATCTATCTATCTACCTATCTCCTATGTATTATCTATCTATCTATCTATCTATCTATCTATCTATCTATCTATCTATCTATCTATCTCTATCTATCTATCTATCTCCTATGTATTATCTATCTATCTCCTATCTATCTATCTATCTATCTATCTATCTATCTATCTATCTATCTATCTCCTATGTATTATCTATCTATCTATCTATCTATCTATCTCCTATGTATTATCTATCTATCTATCTATCTATCTATCTATCTATCTATCTATCTATCTATCTATCTATCTCCTATGTATTATCTATCTCCTATCTATCTATCTATCTATCATCTATCTATCTATCTATCTATCTATCTATCTATCTATCTATCTCCTATCTATCTATCTATCTATCTATCTATCTATCTATCTATCTATCTCCTATCTATCTCCTATCTATCTATCTATCTATCTATCTATCTATCTCCTATCTATCTCCTATCTATCTATCTATCTATCTATCTATCTATCTATCTATCTATCTATCTCCTATCTATCTATCTATCTATCTATCTATCTATTATTTATCTATAATCTATTTATCTCCTATCTATCTATCTATCTATCTATCTATCTATCTATCTATCTCCTATCTATCTATGTATTATCTATCTATCTATCTATCTATCTATCTATCTATCTATCTATTATTTATCTATAATCTATCTATCTCCTGTCTTTCCCTGTGCAGGATAATATACATGACATAGATAAGAGGTAGGAGCTGATATGATATATGGCCCATACAGTGATGGGGACTGTAGGATACAGTATGTAGGTGATGATGCTTCTCTATCTCTCACTCTAGATGTATCTGGAATGTTCTCTGTGTTCTGATCTCTGTGGTCACCATACTGATAGAGGGTGAGGTATACGTACTGCACTGAGGTATATAGTGATCCCGGCCTCTGCACAGTGAATGCCGGTGTCACCTCCATGAGGCCGGTGTCAGAGATGGGATCAGGTGACAGATTCTCCTCAGGATTTTTATACGTCCTATAAACGTTAAAGTGAAGATCCAATAAAATATGAGATTTATTGCTATGTAGTCACGTAAAAAAGACGGCGCTGTCAGCAGATGGAGGGCACTAGGACTCATCCACCACCCAGAGTATAGCAGACTATACCATACACATCATCCAGGATCTCACACAGTAATGCAGCCACCACAACCCCTCTGACAGGTGATAATACCGGGGGTTAGAACACGCCTTTAACCTGCCTATAGACATTAGTAGTTGAATTGACTCTCAGGTGGGAATGTGATGTGGATGAGTCTCAGGATTGGACAGGATGGATGTTTTTGGCCATGAAAATGAGAACAAATGTTTTTAGGACGCTTGGGTCAAAGCCTTTTTACACATCACATATCTAGAACCAATGGCGACCAATAATGAATATAGCCGATATTATCCAACATTACTACCACCAATGTTATCCAATCACAACTAATAGCATCCATTATCATCATAGTCAATGTCATCTAATACTACTATCACCTAAGTCATCCAATATCACATAGCCAATGTCATCCAATACTGATTACCACCAATGTTATCCAATATTACCATCACCAATGTCATGCAGTATTACATAGCCAATGTCATCCAATACTGATCACCACCAATGTCATCCAATATTACCATCACCAATGTCATGCAATATTACATAGCCAATGTCATCCAATACTGATCACCACCAATGTCATCCAATATTACCATCACCAATGTCATGCAGTATTACATAGCCAATGTCATCCAATACTGATCACCACCAATGTCATCCAATATTACCATCACCAATGTCATGCAGTATTACATAGCAAATGTTATCCAATAATGATGATCTCTAATGTCCTCCAATACTGATCACCACCAATGTCCTCCAATACTGATCACCACCAATGTCCTCCAATACTGGCCACCAATGTCATCCAATATTACCATCCAATATTACCATGCAACATTACATAGCGAAAGTCATCCAATATTGATCACCACCAATGTCATCCAATATTACCATACCAAATGTCATCAAAAACTGATCATCACCAATGTCATCCTACACATCTGAGTCCCATTATTACGACTACGTCTTGAGCCGAAGGTTATCTTCTTCCATGATTAGTTAAGAGTTGTCTTCTCTGGTGATCGGTAAAGGGTTGACTTCTCTAATGATTGGTAAAGGATTGTCTTTTCCGATGAGTCACCTTTTCTGCTTTATAGAACGGATGGACATTGGTGTGTCCAGAGAGAAACATAAGAAAAAAAATCACCTTGGAGCCATTTCTTGAAGAACCCGAGCTGGTGGTGGAAGTGTTATGGTCTGGGAAATGTTCTCTTGGCATCTCTGGCCCACTTATCCTTGTGGTGGTGATCTCACCTGATCTGGGTATAAATCCATTCCTGCAGATCACGTACACCCCATACATGCTGATTATCTCAGGTGAGAATGTCCAGCAAGAGAATACGACTCAAGAACATTGGTTTAAAGAGCGAGACCAAGAGTCTCCATCCCTCTAGAACCTGAGGGGACCGTCTCACATCTGACCTCACTCATTATGGCACTAACAGCATGATCAGCTGATCATTGCTGTCCTGTTTACAACAACTCGAGCAAACAACTAATTTTCCTATCATCCATGAGATGGCCAACCCACCCCTAATGTCTATGAACAGTGTGAGGGTCCGTTAATAATGAGCGCCCCCTATAACAGATATACCGTCACTCCTTGCATGATTAAAGCCTTCACACAACCATCAGGGGAGATAATGCACATGCAGTTAGTACACAGCACGGTCACTTCTAGACGGCTGAAATGATGAGAACTAAATTAGAGGAGTCCCATAAGGGCCCTGACTAAACAGATAACTCAAAGGAGCCTCAGTGACCGCGGCCCCATCTTCTGCCCGACTCACAGATCATTAAAAATATCTGCCATTTCTGATCTTCTCTTCCTTACAAACATGAAACAGAAGAGATGTAGAGTGTAATGTGAGCGGGCGTGCGCGGGGAAGATCACGCGGGCCGGGAACTGTTGGCATACACCAGACATGTTGGGAGTTTAATTAGGCCGGCGGGTTCCACTTTTATGTGAGAACTAATGAAAATGGGCCGATCTGACGGTTTCTGGGGAAAATAATTATCCGTCTTTTTATTATTATTATTTCATGGCGGCTTAAGTAAAGTTCTCATTTCAGGAAGGTTTTGTATTTTTTTTATTATTTTTTATTCCAGCCTTAAATTAATTGAATGGCAGCAGATTTAATAATAGGAGATGTGTCTGATCGGAGGGGATGACTCACAAAGGTGGAGGAATTACTCACAGTCTCTACATCAATCCAATGCAGATTTGATTTTTATGGCGTTTTTTTGTCATCAGGACCCAACAAAGTAGAACCTTTGACCCTGTAGAAATGGTAAGAACGATAGCCTATTACGGTAAGAATCATCTTCAACCTCATTTTTTCAACAAAATCCCATGTGGTCCCAAAAAAGACCACCAGAAGAGGAAACTAGGCCCCCTACTGTGCATCTATGTTTATGGGTCAACACATGGGTCAAAGACAATAGAAAAGAGGGGCCCAATGTGGCTCTAAAAAAACACATTAAAAACTCTTACAATAAGATATCTTTCTCCTCCCTTATATGAATAGGAAAAGGTATCTTCTATATTTGCCCAGGGAGGTAGCCATTCCCCTTGCCCTCCTGGGTCCAGTGCTAAAGCATATGAAACTAGGGGAGAGGCTTACTTAAGCCCCTATTACACGAGGCGACAAGAGGGAGCAAGCGATCCCCGACCTGTTAGGTCAGCGCTCACTTGCTCCTCGTTCCCTGCCGCCACTATTACATGTGGGTAAGAGTCAAGGGGGCTGGGGAGTGTCTCAGGGAGCTGCAGGGGGCGGCTGCCTGAATGATCTAGGGATCATCCAGGCAGCCCCCGCAGCTCCCCGCATAGAAGATAGCGGCGGTCTGCTGCTATTTTATTCATTGATGTTTCAACATGTTGAAAGACAACGATCAGCCGACATCGTGCATGATCGTACATGTTGTCTTCTTAACACACGCTGATTCTCAGCTGTAACGTTTGGATCGGCCGAATACGGTTGATAATCGCTTTGTATAATAGGGCCTTTAGCTTGTTGTGTCTCGGGCTGGGTATCAGATTTCTATACAGTACTTCAGTGATGCAGCAAGGTGTTTGTATGTCTCACATAATGTCCTGGCTGCCTGGTCTGGAATGGGCCTGGTCTGTAGTCTGATTAGTTCTGGGGTCTAGTAGTAGTAGGTTTTTTAAGTATAAAGGCTGGAGATGGTTACAGAAGTGAGCAGCCAAAGACGTCATGCCAACAAAGTCACCAAAGACGTTGCGGCACTCTGGTAGGTGCTCTTCCCTGGGTACAGTGCCTTGTACACTATCAGGCCATACAGTAGAGACTGTGTCCGCTATTGCAGTTTTGTTCCAAGAAGATTACTATGTGAAGTAGAAAGTAGGCTCCAATGCCAGCGGAATAGGGTGAAATAAGGGTCAATGGGCATTTTTCGTCATGCCGGAGCCATATGTTTGGTCCCGGTTCAAGTCCCTTGTTTCACCTGACTATGGCCGAATTCATCAAAATGCCCACATCCCATTCTGCCTCCTCTCCCGTCACCACAGATGACTTTTCAATATACATTGTTCTTTGGTAATCACACGCGGCGGCTCAGTCACGGTTCTTACAAATCCATCTCAGGCCTTGAAATATGACCGAGCGCCGCTGAGTTACCTTGAAATAATAATGATAATAATTCATTCGCTTACAGAGGTGCCAGTGAACTCAATTCTGTGCCGGGGAACTTCAAGGCCCGGTGAGAGGAGGTTCTCAGCCAAATTGTGCTATTCTTAAAAAGAAATCTACAACTCGTTTTTTTTTTCCTGTCTGGGAAATTCCAGCGAGAGTGTGAAAATTTATGTAGAAAATACAAAGCGAGACGAATGCGAAGCAACAAGAATCCTTGAGAGTTCAAGTATCGGGCCACACGATGGTGGAGATACTGTGGACTCTACCAGTCGATTGTCGATTTGTGGTGTAAAAAAGTAGCAGAGCTGAATATGTCATTTAGGCTAATAAGATTGATTGAGTGGGAACCATGGTAATTGAGTTAACATAGTAGGTTACCGTATAACTCTGCTATCTGTATTACAGACTCCTATCTAGACACTCATTTTTGGAGTTTCCATTGGTCGGTAGAGAGATTCATCATGATGAAGGGCCTCTTCACAACCTACTGTACCCAGCAAAGATTGGACGAACCTCCATTTGTATCCATTTAACCTACTTAGATGTTGTAGTCAATAGTGATCATGGCATTAAAGTTCTTATAAAATGAGTGTACTCCCTTGGCAGCCTGACTGGTGCTCTGCAATGTGACTTGGAAGTGCTGATAGGCAGTCATGGCCACTGGAATCCGAACAAAGGTCCTAAGGTCCGCAACTCTGCTATTAGGCCTCAGAACCTAATATGATGCCAAAACAGACAGGCATAATACATGGCAACTAATAAGTACTGCAATGTTTTAGAGATGCAAGAAAACTGCAAAAAAATTATGTTTTTTTTTTCTTTTTACAAAATGCTATGTTTTGGGGAAAAAAATTACACACTATTGGTCTCATCATATACACACTACAATGAAACGATAACATTCTAATAGTATCCCATCAGTTGCTATAAAAATCAGAATTTTTATACTGGCTCTCAAAAAACTGAATAAAAAGTGATCAAAAAGTCAAAAATCTAAAAAAAAATACTCTATGTATCCTAAAATAGACGCCAATGAGAAAGTAATAAATACATAAATTAATACAGCCGTCATGTAGCATCTTCCATGCAAAAAAATCTAAATGATCAGAGGGTTGGTCTGATCCCCAGGAAATGGGATGGTTTTAAATTTCAATGTCCAATAGCTGCAGAGTGTTTCGGCAACATCAGAGACATCGTGCCGCCATTGGACATCACATGCGGGCGTCTTGGAAATGATACTTCCAAGACGTGGAATGACAGGAAGAACAGGATTTTACTGTGAAAATATTATAAAGCGTAAACTAAGCTAAAACCCTCCATACATTTGGTCGTGTTGTAATATTGCCCTTACACTGATCCTCAACTGGATTCAATAGACCGGGAGCTGCATCTTAATACAAGGACCTCCTTCAAGAAATAAGAAATTCTTAAGGGTTAATTTTCTAAACATACAAAGTTCCCGCCATAAACATATAAACAGTATAAATAGAACATAAAGGTCACAATGTAGGAAGCTGGGGCTCTTCCCATGTATTTCATCCACACGAGTATTTTTACCTTCCCAGGTGTTATTATTTATCGGTGATGTATCTAGGCTCTGAAGATCTATAGGAGGTCGGGTGGTGTCACCATAATGAACCGAGGGGCCGGTTACCCCGGACCATTAACTAGACCTGTCAAGACTCTGTTTGTGTTCAGCGAGCCCGGTCCAATTACATATCCCACCAAGTGGTGAGGACAACCTTACTGACACCGGCTGCTAATTTAAGGATTTATGTCACATGGCTGGGACTCACATGTTTCCGGACATCCATCATCCTTACAGCCCCTAATTGAATAGTATGATCCTGTGTATTATACACATATGGACGACTCTATATACTGCTATTTTAGGTGACTTCACATCAACATTTCTATAACCTTTGGTGACGCATTTTGACTGTGAAACCTGTTGATTTTTGATCATTAATAAAGCAATTGATCATTGTTTCTCCTGGGCAGCGTGCGCCCTAAGTATATACTATACATAATGTATATAAGTATATACTGTACATAATGTGTCATTGCTAATTATTTGTGTTGAAATTAACTGTCTGTGTTTCTTCACTAGTGCAATCAAAGTGAACACTCCATATTTTAGCAAACTCTGCCCTTTGTTTGGAACTTTAGCTACTATTCTAGTTATTTTAGTTATATGTACAGTAAGACTAATTTGTATTTGAAGTGTTAAACAGCACACCAGATGGACAGGAGTGGTATTGTAGGTACTGATTTCTGAGCAGCACACCAGATGGACAACAGTGGTATTGCAGGTAATGATTTCTGAACAGCACACCAGATGGGCAGGAGTGGTATTGCAGGTAATGATTTCTGAGCAGCACACCAGATGGACAACAGTGGTATTGCAGGTAATGATTTCTGAACAGCACACTAGATGGACAGGGGTGGTATTCCAGGTACTGATTTCTGAAAAGCACACCAGATGGACATAAGTGGTATTGCAGGTAATTACAGCACACTAGATGGACAGGGGTGGTATTCCAGGTACTGATTTCTGAACAGCACACCAAAAGAACAGGAGTGGTATTGCAGGTAATGATTTCTAAACAGCACACCAGATTGTCAGGAGTGGTATTGTAAGTCATGGCTCTAAAAGAAACTATTCTGACCTGTTTGATCTGCTGCTGTTGAGAAGGTTTCCTGATCCATTGCTGCTGCTGTTCAGATAATGCCTGGTCCCCCAGCTCAGTATTCCATAATCTTGATTTCTATATGGCTACTTAGCCAATCACTGCTCGCATCAGTGACCAACCTCCACCAGTGATTGGCTGAGCGGAAACTTCCTGGTATGGAGTGTGACATCAGGAAGTGTTGAGCAGTGGGGACCAGACACCATCTGAACAGAAGCAGCAGCAGTAGTGGTGAATAGGAGAGGTCAGTACAAGTTTTTAATAATTTTTTTTGAAGTCATAACAATGAGTCATGTGCTTTCACAGATCAGTGCCTTTAATGCAAAAAATTTTAATTTTTTTGATGAGTTATTCATATTACAAGACCTAAAAGCAAGTCCTGCTGGGTAGAGTGACATTTACAGCTGTCCCCTGAGATCTGACAAATGAGATTTCCGTATTCACAGACGTACATCCCATTAAGTGACAATTTAGGGTGAAAAAGAATTTTTCTCCGCACGATTCAACAATTATTCTACACGTAATGATGGGGGGGTAGAAACTTTCCACACAAAGTCTTTTTGTTCATCTCTCAGCCATTAATTATTAATGCTGAATCAGCAGATTACATTTTGGATTACATTTAATTTCATTTCAATTTGATTCATGCCGGAGATAGAATCACAAAACCTAAAGGGAAAGCTGAAAAGTTAATGTTATAATATAGGTTATCCAAAGTGATGGAACTGTGATGGGCTGAAGATAACCTCCGATAAACTCTGATGGGCCCTGATAACCTCCAATGACCTCCGATGGGCCCTGATAACCTCCAATAACCTCCGATGGGCACTGATAACCTTTGATGACCTCCTATGGGCCCTGATAACCTCTGATGAACTCCTATGGGCCCTGATAACCTCTGATGAACTCCTATGGGCCCTGATAACCTTTGATGACCTCCTATGGGCCCTGATAACCTTTGATGACCTCCAATGGGCCCTGATAACCTTTCATGACCTCCGATGGGCCCTGATAACCTTTGACGACCTCCGATGGGCCCTGATAACCTCCGATGACTTCTAATTACCTGTGATTGGGCTCCTAGAGGAATATTGCCAAGTGGAAGGATCATCTATGGTCCATATGGTTCAGTCCAAATCTCTTTTTTTTCTCTGTCAAAATCTGAGTATCTAGCCACCATATTCAAAATCTATGCAACTGGCCACTGTATAAGTCTCATATTGTTTGTTTTTAGGGGTTGGGTCAAGCAGATTGTTTTTGAGTGTTGTGTAGTGTTGAATGGAGTTACCGAACTGTCCAAGTTTCACAACGTTCTCCAAACCCAAACGTTGGGCATTTGACTCCTGGCAGGTGAAGAAGTTGGATGCCGCCCTAGGACCACCAAGAAAACACGGATACAGCTAGCCATGACTTCTCCAGCTTTCGGGAGTGAAATGCTGTACATTTGGGTTCGGAGAATGTTTCCGGACTTGAACAGTTCCGCAACTTGGCTCTAAAGTATTTTTTAGGTTATGAAAAAAAGTTATTGAGGGTTCAAGCACCTAAAATGACAGGAATGTTAATGTAAGGATCCGAAGAAGTAATTCCTGCAGAGTTTAGTCCTAGCAGATGGAGGGTCATAGGTAGTCCCAAGTCCAGGACTTTATGAACCATACCGGTTACACCACATCCTTGTCATTACCAGTAGTTATGGTTTCCCTATTTAGTAAGCTGCTCATCATATTTTGGGAAAGGTAAGGATGGACACATGTAGGTCCCCATGTGGTGGTGCGCTATTTTTGGAGGAACTCAGCTATGTCTTTTTAGTCCTGGTTGAGTTAAAGGGGTTATCCAGCGCTACAAAAAACATGGACACTTTCCCGCTCTCTTGTCTGCAGATTGGGAGGGGTTTAAAACTCAGTTCCATTGAAGTAAATGGAGCTTAATTGCAAACAACACCTGACCTGGAGACAAGAGAGGGGGGAAAGTGGGCGTGTTTTTGTAGCGTTGGATAACCCCTTTAAGCTGGATAAACCTGCCAATTTTGATTGCACTGACTGTAATAGATGTGGCCACATGTAGATATATTTAGCTTAAACACCTCCAGACACAGTATTGTTATAATATCCTTTTATTTTTCTCATAGCTGGGCACCTTGTGTCATTTATCTTGGGGGCAAGCTGACTATGCCCAAAAACAGAGGATATCAGAGAAAAGAGGGATCAGCATGTTACACTTCATAATCCCAAATGCTTTGCTCTTATGGGAGATAAGCCGTCACCACCACAGGTGTAAAGGTGCGCATATTGAGATGATATGCTTACTCTACCAAGCTGAGCATGCATGTGTAAGGGGCATACAGCTTGTTATACAGGCATTTGACAACTCTTAAAGGTATACGGCAGACATTTTGACCATGTATCAGATACCAGTACAGGAATATAAAAGGACAGGGGTGAATGTTCCTACCTTGGACAATCAGATAGACCTGGGTGGTCTTAGTGTGATGTTGGGTCTGCACCGAGCAGGTATAGGGTCCCTCGTCATAGACGTCCACTTTCTGGATGCGGAGACTGTACTCCAGGACGCTTCTCTTGTCCAGTTCTACCCGGGGGTCCAGAGACCATTTGTCCTGTCCGGCAAAAATAATGCCTGAGCGGTTCAGCCATGCCACCTTGGAGCTCTTGTCTTCTATGAAACATCTAAAGGACAAAAGAGGAATAATATATTACAATGGGGAAGAAAGTGACATAGCGGTCGTATTACACTGACAGCACATAAACACATAATGGGAAAATGTATTCCTCTGTCCTATAGTAAGGTTTTCCTTGTTGTCCATGGCAACCAGTCACAGATCCCATAGTAACCAGTCACAGCTCGCATAGTAACCTATCACAGGTCCCATAGAAACCAGTCCCAGCTCCCATAGCAACCATTCACAGCTCTCATAGCAACCAATCAAAGGTCCAATAGCAACCAGTCACAGCTCCCATAGCAACCAATCACAGCTTACATAGCAACCAATTACAGTTCCCATAGCTACCTATCACAGCTCCCACAGCAACCAGTCACAGCTCCCATAGCAACAAATCACAGATCCCATAGCAACCAATTACAAAACAGCTTTCAGTTTACCAGAGCAATGTGAGTAACGAAATCTGAGCCGTGATTGGTTGCTACGGAAGCTGTGCTAGGTTGCTATGGGCAACAAGAGAAAGATTAATATAGGACAGCGTCATAAATCTATCCTTGATCTGTATAAAACAATAAGGCAACATCTGCACAATAGCTGTAAAAGGCCCTAAAAACATCTCCACAAATGTGCAAATGTAGCCCTACTAAACCTAATGGGCGGACAGACAGAAGATAGATAGATAGATAGATAGATAGATAGATAGATAGATAGATCTGTTAAAATTTTGTGTGACAGCCTGGTGCTGACCCTCCTTATAATTGTGGATAAGAGCCTGTTGTACCCTCCTTATAATTGTGGATAAGAGCCTGTTGTACCTTCCTTATAATTGTGAATAAGAGCCTGTTGTACCCCCCTTATAAGTGTGAATAAGAGCCTGTTGTACCCTCCTTATGATTCAGGATAAGAGCCTGTTGTCCCCCCCCTTATAATTGTGGATAAGAGCCTGTTGTACCCCCCTTATAATTGTGAATAAGAGCCTGTTGTACCCTCCTTATAAGTGTGAATAAGAGCCTGTTGTACCCCCATTATAATTGTGGATAAGAGCCTGTTGTACCCCCATTATAATTGTGGATAAGAGCCTGTTGTACCCTCCTTACAATTGTGGATAAGAGCCTATTGTAGCCTCCTTATAATTGTGGATAAGAGCCTGTTGTACCCTCCTTATAAGTGTGAATAAGAGCCTGTTGTACCCCCATTATAATTGTGGATAAGAGCCTGTTGTACCCCCCTTATGAATGTGGATAAGAGCCTGTTGCACCCTCTTTATAATTGTGGATAAGAGCCTGTTGTACCCCCCTTATAATTGTGGATAAGAGCCTGTTGTACCCTCCTTATAATTGTGGATAAGAGCCTGTTGTACCCTCCTTATAATTGTGGATAAGAGCCTGTTGTACCCTCCTTATAATTCTGGATAAGAGCCTGTTGTACCCCCCTTGTGATTGTGGGTATGAGCCTATTGTGACCCTGTTAAAAATTGTGCAGTTAATCGGGTAAGGCGGGGGTGCCGTGAACAGTTATACGGTATAATTAGAGGTGACACTTTATATTAATGCCGTCTCCGCTGTGATAAACACGTCCGCACTCCACAATCACATACAATGGAGTAAAAAGCAGCCGATTACGTCCCTGGATGACACACTGTAAATGATACACTACGGCGGCAGCGTCTCACAGACCTTCTCGGCAGGACACACTTATGGCGGTGTAATGTGGACGTTCTCCTTTCATTGCTCCGATTACCCACCATTAATGAACAGCACATAATTATACTGTATGTCAACTGCACTGACTGAGAAATACAGGATAACATAATGATAGTGGGAGTAGTCTAGACAGGTGCTCCTGTCCTGACATACTGGAGGGGGTCTGGCTATTAATACTTCCCTCTGTGTACAATAATAATTTACTGAGTTACTTCGGTTCCATGGTGTTTCTCTTGGCTGATAATCTGCAACAGATTACAGTCATGTAAGATGCTGTGACATCACAACAGTATACAGACAAACGGCTACCGGCTGCTGTGACATCACAAGAGTATACCGATAAATGGCTACCAGCTGCCGTGACTTAACAAGAGGGCTCAGTCAAACTTATGAGAAATAAAGAGGAGGTGAGGGTCAGGTAAACTATTATGATACAACAAGTGAGTTTCAGCTGACATCACAAAGTAGTTTCCATCAGGTAAGCTATAGTGACATCACCTGTGAGTTTTACTCAGGAAAGCTACTGTAGGCTATATAAGTAGGCCGATGTGTGACATCACATGTGTAGGCCGGTGTGTGACATCACATGTATAAGCCGGTGTGTGATATCACATGTGTAGGCCGGTGTGCGGCATCACATGTGTAAGCCAGTGTGTGACATCACATATGTAGGCCGGTGTGTGACATCACATGTGTAGTCCTGTGTGTGACATCACATGTGTAGTCCTGTGTGTGACATTACATGTGTAGGCCGGTGTGTGATATCACATGTATAAGCCGGTGTGTGATATCACATGTGTAGGCCGGTGTGTGACATCACATGTGTAGTCCTGTGTGTGACATTACATGTGTAGGCTGGTGTGTGACATCACATGTGTAGTCCTGTGTGTGACATTACATGTGTAGGCTGGTGTGTGACATCACATGTGTAGTCCTGTGTGTGATATCACATGTGTAGGCCGGTGTGTGACATCACATGTGTAGTCCTGTGTGTGATATCACATGCGTAGGCCGGTGTGTGACATCACATGTGTAGTCCTGTGTGTGACATCACATGTGTAGTCCTGTGTGTGACATTACATGTGTAGTCCTGTGTGTGACATCACATGTGTAGGCTGGTGTGTGACATCACATGTGTAGTCCTGTGTGTGACATTACATGTGTAGTCCTGTGTGTGACATCACATGTGTAATCCTGTGTGTGTGACATCACCTGTGTAGTCCTGTGTGTGACATCAAATGTGTAGTCCTGTGTGTGACATCACGTATGAAGGCTGGTGTGTGACATCACATGTGTAGTCCTGTGTGTTACATCAAATGTGTAGTCCTGTGTGTGACATCACATGTGTAGGCCTGTGTGTGACATCACATGTGTAGGCCAGTGTGTGACATCACATGTGTAGGCCTGTGTGTGACATCACATGTGTAGGCCTGTGTGTGACATCACCTGTGTAGGCCAGTGTGTGACACCACATGTGTAGTCCTGTGTGTGACATCATGTGTAGGCCGGTGTGTGACATCATCTGTGTAGGGCAGTGTGTGACATCACATGTGCAGTCCTGTGTGTGACATCACATGTGTAGGCCAGTGTGTGACATCACATGTGTAGTCCTGTGTGTGACATCACGTGTAGGTCGGTGTGTGACATCACATGTGTAGGCCAGTGTGTGACATCACATGTGCAGTCCTGTGTGTGACATCATGTGTAGGCCGGTGTGTGACATCACACGTGTAGTCCTGTGTGTGACATCATGTGTAGGCCGGTGTGTGACATCACACGTGTAGGCCGGTGTGTGACATCATCTGTGTAGGGCAGTGTGTGACATCACATGTGCAGTCCTGTGTGTGACATCACATTTGTAGGCCAGTGTGTGACATCACATGTGTAGTCCTGTGTGTGACATCACATTTGTAGGCCGGTGTGTGACATCACACATGTATCTTGTGTGTGACATCATGTGTAGGCCGGTGTGTGACATCACACGTGTAGTCCTGTGTGTGACATCATGTGTAGGCCGGTGTGTGACATCACACGTGTAGGCCTGTGTGTGACATCACATGTGTAGGCCGGTGTGTGACATCACACGTGTAGGCCGGTGTGTGACATCATCTGTGTAGGGCAGTGTGTGACATCACATGTGTAGTCCTGTGTGTGACATCACATGAGTAGGCTGGTGTGTGACATCACATGTGTAGGCCAGTGTGTGACATCACATGTGCAGTCCTGTGTGTGACATCACAGGTGTAGGCCGGTGTGTGACATCATCTGTGTAGTACTGTGTGTGACATCACATGTGTAGTCCTGTTTGTGACATCACAGGTGTAGGCTGGTGTGTGACATCACAAGCGAGTTCCAATGTAAAACTCCATGACATCACATCCACGTTTTGATCAGATAACCTTTGACATCACAAAGTTGCAGTAAGAAAACATTACTAGTGAGTTTCATTATACAGAGTCTATGACCAGCCCCCCAGCATGACCCCCGGTTCTTATAGAAGGGGTCCCAGTGACGTCTACTCCTGAGAAACAGCAGAACCTGAGCAGCCAGCACCCCATCACCCCAGTGTCCTCACAGATACGGCACCCGTAGGAAGAAGAATGGGGACGACCATCATCCAGCCACCTATTTTCCTGAACCCGAATCTTCCTCAGGGGCGGTCCCCACCACCCCTCCTCCTCTGCCCAGCACTGGGAATCTATTATATTCTGAACTTTATAAGGCTTCTATATTTTATAAGTAAACAACAACAACAAATCACTATGAAGAAAAATAAAAAATTCCAGATAATTTCCCATCATTAGGATGTGAAGGACACGGACAAGGTCGCGGCCTCCGCACGCATCTCCCCCCCCCCCCTTACACACACGGGTTGCACTTTTCACCTCACAATAACAAATAAATGAGTTAAAGACAGAAGGCGACTTGTTCCTTGATAGGAGAGAAGCTTGTTACTTTAATTACTATGGCGGATTGCGAGCGCCTGCCCTGGAACAGACAAGACATTGACAGATCGCCCAGGAGGAAACCATAAATCACCGTCTCCCCACATCACAGGCTGCCTGGCTTTTTTCCTGCCTGCTCCACTTGTTCCCTTTTTTCTGGTGTTGTTCTTCTTGGATGGGGCCATTGTCTGGATTAATTTCTCGCTGTTTTGTTCTTGTAATATTTTATGTTGAGTCTATCTGATGTTCTCGCTGCCTTTCCATCACTTGCGCTCGTCTTGTTAATTCTGAAGAAAGTGAAGCCGCATCCGGGCGCCTTCTATAGATAATATCCGCATCAATATTTCTGCTACTCAAGCGGAGCAGCCGCGCCGCCAGAAAAATAATTGTTATCTTTTCAGTAAACTCAGCAGCGGAAAAATGCGGAAAAAAGGGAAATGTTAAGTATTATAAAGGCGGGGGGAGGGGGGGGGGAGTCATATAAACTCCAGAGAACGGAAAATCTAACCAGGGCAGGATGGAGGGCGGTGGGGGTAATACACACAGTGATGTCACAGTACAGGGATAATACACACAGTGATGTCACAGTACAGGGATAATACACACAGTGATGTCACAGTACAGGGATAATACACACAGTGATGTCACAGTACAGGGCTAATACACACAGTCATGTCACAGGACAGGGATAATACACAGTGATGTCACAGTACAGGGATACTACACAGTGATGTCACAGTACAGGGATAATACACACAGTGATGTCACAGTACAGGGATACTACACACAGTGATGTTACAGTACAGGGATAATACACAGTGATGTCACAGTACAGGGATAATACACAGTGATGTCACAGTACAGGGATAATACACACAGTGATGTCACAGTACAGGGGGGTAATACACACAGTGATGTCACAGTACAGGGATAATACACACAGTGATGTCACAGCACAGGGATAATATACACAGTGATGTCACAGTACAGGGATAATACACAGTGATGTCACAGTACAGGGATAATACACACAGTGATGTCACAGTACAGGGATAATACACACAGTGATGTCACAGTACAGGGATAATACACAGTGATGTCACAGTACAGGGATAATACACACAGTGATGTCACAGTACAGGGATAATACACACAGTGATGTCACAGTACAGGGATAATACACAGTGATGTCACAGTACAGGGATAATACACACAGTGATGTCACAGTACAGGGATAATACACACAGTGATGTCACAGTACAGGGATAATACACACAGTGATGTCACAGTACAGGGATATTACACACAGTGATGTCACAGTACAGGGATATTACACAGTGATGTCACAGTACAGGGATAATACACAGTGATGTCACAGTACAGGGATAATACACACAGTGATGTCACAGTACAGGGATACTACACAGTGATGTCACAGTACAGGGATAATACACACAGTGATGTCACAGTACAGGGATAATACACAGTGATGTCACAGCACAGGGATAATACACACAGTGATGTCACAGTACAGGGATAATACACAGTGATGTCACAGTACAGGGATAATACACAGTGATGTCACAGTACAGGGATAATACACACAGTGATGTCACAGTACAGGGATAATACACACAGTGATATCACAGTACAGGGATAATACACACAGTGATGTCACAGTACAGGGATGTTACACAGTGATGTCACAGTACACGTATAATACACAGTGATGTCACAGTACAGGGATATTACACAGTGATGTCACAGTACACATATAATACACAGTGATGTCACAGTACAGGGATAATACACACAGTGATGTCACAGTACAGGGATAATACACACAGTGATGTCACAGTACAGGGATAATACACAGTGATGTCACAGCACAGGGAAAATACACACAGTGATGTCACAGTACAGGGATAATACACAGTGATGTCACAGTACAGGGATAATACACAGTGATGTCACAGTACAGGGATAATACACACAGTGATGTCACAGTACAGGGATAATACACACAGTGATGTCACAGTACAGGGATAATACACACAGTGATGTCACAGTACAGGGATGTTACACAGTGATGTCACAGTACACGTATAATACACAGTGATGTCACAGTACAGGGGTATTACACAGTGATGTCACAGTACAGGGATAATACACACAGTGATGTCACAGTACAGGGATAATACACAGTGATGTCACAGCACAGGGATATTACACAGTGATGTCACAGTACACGTATAATACACAGTGATGTCACAGTACAGGGATAATACACACAGTGATGTCACAGTACAGGGATAATACACACAGTGATGTCACAGTACAGGGATAATACACAGTGATGTCACAGCACAGGGATAATACACACAGTGATGTCACAGTACAGGGATAATACACACAGTGATGTCACAGTACAGGGATAATACACACAGTGATGTCACAGTACAGGGATAATACACACAGTGATGTCACAGTACAGGGATAATACACACAGTGATGTCACAGTACAGGGATAATACACAGTGATGTCACAGTACAGGGATAATACACACAGTGATGTCACAGTACAGGGGTAATACACACAGTGATGTCACAATACAGGGATAATACACAGTGATGTCACAGTACAGGGATAATACAGTGATGTCACAGTACAGGGATAATACACACAGTGATGTCACAGTACAGGGATAATACACACAGTGATGTCACAGTACAGGGATAATACAGACAGTGATGTCACAGTACAGGGATAATACACAGTGATGTCACAGTACAGGTATAATACACACAGTGATGTCACAATACAGGGATAATACACAGTGATGTCACAGTACAGGGATAATACACACAGTGATGTCACAGTACAGGGATACTACACACAGTGATGTCGCAGTACAGGGATAATACACAGTGATGTCACAGTACAGGGATAATACACACAGTGATGTCACAGTACAGGGATAATACACACAGTGATGTCACAGTACAGGGATAATACACAGTGATGTCACAGCACAGGGATAATACACACAGTGATGTCACAGTACAGGGATAATACACAGTGATGTCACAGCACAGGGATAATACACACAGTGATGTCACAGTACAGGGATAATACACAGTGATGTCACAGTACAGGGATAATACACACAGTGATGTCACAGCAAAGGGGTTATAATACACACAGTGCTGCTATCGCCTGGGCTGGAGATAGCACAGGGCTTACCTTGAGTGCTGAGGACCACAGTGCCTCTAGAGGCAGAAGAGCTTGGCTTTCTAATGTTTTAACCCCCCCCCCCCCCTCCAAATGTAGTGTAGGGTGAGCGCTGAGGATCGGAAGAGAGAGAAAGAGCAGGACCTGCCAGCGTCCTGCAGAAAGGGGGATGAAGGGCCTGATCACATGACCCGCAGGTCCTCAATTCTACTATGTGGAGATCAGCCCCATATTGAGGAAGAGAGAAAAGACAGAGCTGTAAGTGCAGTGTGTGTGTGTGTGTGTGTGTGTGTGTGTGTCGGTCAGTAATGTGTGTTTGTGTATGTTATTGGTGTCTTAAGTGATTGTGCATAGTGTGTGGATGATGGTGCATAGTGAATGGATGGATGAGGGGCCCGCTGAGGCTCTTTCGCCCAAGGGCCCGCAAAAACCTGGAGCCGGCCCTGGTCACAGAACATAAATACTGCACACAGTGATGTTACATCATAGGAGAAGCATACATTTGTTACATTTGTTACATTGGGGCCACGTTCGGTTTCCAATCATCACTACCTACAACCCCCCAGTTGTTGGCCCCCCTATATTACCCAGACGGTTCCATCCATACCACTGACTCAATAAAGAGGTGTCCTGACATAGATTGGATCACCAGCAGATGACTCCTATTTTCTGAGACGCCCCAAAGTGAGCGCTGTCCACAACCCATGAGTGGGGCCCAAACCACCACAGCCTCTGCGCTCTCTATAGAGAGACACAAGCTCTTTCTTTTGGATTCTGGTCAGAGTTATTGCGGTGTGTTCCCCTTTAAGAAGTTCGTTGTTTTTCAGATCTATTCCTATAACGTTGCCCGTTTTCTTTGTGAGGTTGCGGTCTCCTGTAGGAAATGTTGCTGCAAGTTTGCAGCCGGTGGGGCGGGAATTCTCCGAGTCGGCAATTAGTATTAAACAGCGGCGAATGTAACAACCAGAGCCGTCAGTTCTGCCATTCACAATGGTTTCCATGGAGACCGTAAAACCTTTGAAACATTGTAACTTTATGGATGAGGGACCCCCTGCCCCATGTGAGACGCCCCTTCACCTTAATGACTGCGCCACCCGCTGAGCGCGCAGCCGAGCCCACTCTCTGGGGGAACATTCAGGTTTGTGGTGGATCCACCCTGTGCGCTTTACAAATCACAGAGCGGTGGGCGACCGGGGTCACCTGCTGAATATTTATACCGCAAGATTACAGCCGCCATCTACTACTTCTTCAGGGGCTGGCGGAAAACTGACAGCTCAACGTGGAAAGAGCAGAAATGGGGGATTCTAGAACAATATGGCAGGAAAGACTGAACAACATGGCGGGAAAGACTACACAACATGATGGAAAAGACTGCACAACATGGCGGGAAAGACTGCACAACATGGCGGGAAAGACTGCACAACATGGCGGGAAAGACTGCACAACATGGCGGGAAAGACTGCACAACATGGCGGGAAAGACTGCACAACATGGCAGAAAAAGACTGCACAACATGGCGGAAAAGACTGCACAACATGGCAGAAAAGACTGCACAACATGGCGGAAAAGACTGCACAACATGGCAGAAAAAGACTGCACAACATGGTGGAAAAGACTGCACAACATGTCAGAATAGATTGCACAACATGGCGGTAAAGACTGCACAACATGGCGGGAAAGACTGCACAACTTGGCGGGAAAGACTGCACAACATGGCGGAAAAGACTGCACAACATGGCGGAAAAGACCGCACAACATAGCAGAAAAAGACTGCACAACATGGCGGAAAAGACTGCACAACATGGCGGAAAAGACTGCACAACATGGCAGAAAAAGACTGCACCACATGGTGGAAAAGACTGCACAACATGTCAGAATAGATTGCACAACATGGCGGTAAAGACTGCACAACATGGCAGAAAAAGACTGCATAACATGGCAGAAAAAGACTGCACAACATGGTGGAAAAGACTGCACAACATGTCAGAATAGATTGCACAACATGGCCGAAAAGACTGCACAACAACTGTACCAAATCCTAGGCACCACAATAAATATATATATATATATATATATATATATATATATATATATATATACACATATATACACTTGTTGGCTGTAGTACTGGATGATCTCCACCACCCTGCATCCTGTATACTCTGGGTTTGCCCCCCATCCTCGTCCTATATAGCAGACGGCAGAGTTTCGGGTTTGTCCGGCAGAATAAACACTATATGACACGGATTTGGTGGCACAGGCTGAATTTAGCCTGATTTGCATATTCATGAGCTCATTAGGGGCATGTGTACTTAGCGATAGAAGAGCAGAGTTGTAATGCGTAATGACACTTGTGCGGCGGGCTCGGCATTAACTAATGGGACCAGACGGAGCCGTGAGGGACGCGCTCTCATCATGGTGTAATGGGGCAGCAGTTAGATCCCTTAAAGAGAAAACTTCATAAATGAATCAGTCAAATGAAAATGTTCTGAGTTAGAAAGCCGCTCGCCGTTCTCGGGAATGTGGCCGCGACGAGAGCAAAAACGCTACATCCGAGGAGCGAGCAAGTAAATGATAGAGACTGTGCCCAGCTAAGAGGCAATGGAAGGCCTCCAACTGCTCCTGACAACCATACACTGACAACTCCACCCACAGCATTCTGGGCTGGGCTGTTACAATGTGTCGGTGCAGACAGGAATACAGGGTTTTCATGGATTAACCCCTTCAAATTTCCATCTTAAGACTTGGGGCGTAGATATAGAGGGGGGAGGGGGGGAAGCAGGTGAATTTAGGCTCATTTTAAGGCTGACAGAAATCACAACCCCTAAATCCTTCTCTTCTAAAGTCTTTGCCAAAATAAAACTGCCAATATTACAGTGAATTTAAATATGAAACAAATAACAAATAAATAAATATAAAAATGAAACAAATTGAATTTTAAAGAGGGGATTCATTTAAAGAGGTAGTCCACCTTAAACTAACTTCCACAGCTGTGGGCACGTGACGCGTGGCTGTATTCGAGCTGCCGAAAAGAGTCAAGTACTCTACTCATATATTCATAACAAAGGAGCCGGGGGCTGATCTGGAGATGGTGAGGTGGGTACGGGGTTGGACCCCTATGCAATCTAATTCTTGTCCCCTATCCTGTGGATAGGAGAAAAGTTAGTTTAAGGTGGACTATCTCTTTAAGCCAAATTTTTTGTACAGGTAAAGGGACTCCTATCAAAGAGGAGCAGGGACACCTGTCATGTCATGAGGTCACATGATCACTGCTGAAAATTCCAGGATAGTTCATCTGACAGTCTGGAGCATGCGGACAATGATTATCCACACAGGAACAGATAGAGGGGCTACGATGTTGCATACATTACGGCATAATGCTTAGCATGTACATGATCAGGGATTATTATCATTAACAGGAGTCCCTGCACCTGTATGTACTTTTTGTAGGGTTCCATGGAAAGTATATAGTATATAGAAGAAGGGATTCCCGGCAATGGTCCCTCCTCCTGTACACAAGCCCAGAAGTAAGCGGCAATGTTATTTGCCCCACCACTTACATTCATTAATAAATTTGCCAAATTGGTCACTCTGCACCTTGTCTAGAAAGAGTCTGAACTGGTCATTGAATCCAAATCGAATCGTTTGTTGATTTGGAAATAATCATTGAAAAATAAATTCTGGGAGATTGACTGATCTCAAGTAAACCATACTGATTCTCCAATGACAAATGAGATAACTGAGAGTTTCGAGACTATTCATGTGTATTCCCAGACTATTCATGGTGTTCCCGGACTATTGATGGTGTTCCCAGACTATTCATGGTGTTCCCGGACTATTCAGGGGGTGTTCCCGGACTATTTAGGGGTGTTCCCAGGCTATTCAGGGGTGTTCCCGGACTATTCAGGGGGTGTTCCCAGACTATTCAGGGGGTGTTCCCAGACTATTTAGGGGGTGTTCCCAGACTATTCAGGGGGTGTTCCCGGACTATTCAGGGGGTGTTCCCGGACTATTCAGGAGTGTTCCCGGACTATTCAGGGGGTGTTCCCGGACTATTCAGGAGTGTTCCCAGACTATTCAGGGGGTGTTCCCGGACTATTCAGGGGTGTTCCCAGGCTATTCAGGGGTGTTCCTGGACTATTCAGGGGGTGTTCCCAGACTATTCAGGGGGTGTTCCCAGACTATTCAGGGGGTGTTCCCGGACTATTCAGGGGGTGTTCCCAGACTATTCAGGGGGTGTTCCCAGACTATTCAGGGGGTGTTCCCGGACTATTCAGGAGTGTTCCCAGACTATTCAGGAGTGTTCCCAGACTATTCAGGGGGTGTTTCCAGACTATTCAGGGGGTGTTTCCAGACTATTCAGGGGGTGTATCCGGACTATTCAGGGGGTGTATCCGGACTATTCAGGAGTGTTCCCGGACTATTCAGGGGGTGTTTCCAGACTATTCAGGGGGTGTTTCCAGACTATTCAGGGGGTGTATCCGGACTATTCAGGAGTGTTCCCGGACTATTCAGGAGTGTTTCCAGACTATTCAGGGAGTTCCCAGGATATTCAGGATTGTTCCCAGACTATTCAGGGGTGTTCTCAGTTTATTCAGGGGTGTTCCTACACTATTCAGGGGCGTTCTCAGGCTATTAAGGTGTGTTCCCAGGTGGTCTTGACAGTGGGTCTAAATTTTCCAATTTTGGTATTTAAAGTGGAACTTTGCTGCTTAGACTGGAACAAGGCCTCCATCATGACATGTCCAGCTGTTGCAAACCTACAATTCTTACTACTAGAGCTAAAGCTGTGGCTGTCCAGGCATGATGGGAATGATAGTTTTGCCACAGCTGGAGGCTGGACCCCTAGGGTCTAGACATAGCTTCACTTTATGAGTAATATATTAGATAAGTGTACCCTAAATAACCCTATAAGTGCATATCTCTTAAAGGTGTACACACACCATTTGTTGACCAAGTTGGACAACCTTGACATCCAGTGATTCGGCTGATACATCCATGTTCCTCCCTTAGGGCATCGTCTACAATTTGATATATTCTTTCCAGTCTATTAATTCTCAAGAGACTTCAAGTGCTACCATGGTACATGAGATATAACATACAAGGTGACTGTCAGTAAATGTATATTACAACATGGCCGTGTCTCCAGATATTCAGGGGGATGGGACAATTATCCGGCTGCTGACAAAATCCTCGGAAGAAGGTCAGAAGACAAAGGAGGACGAGGAGAAGATAACATGACAGGAGATGATAGGAGGTACAAGTGCTGACAGCTCGGCTCTATCATTACGCCTGTCTCCTATCTGACCCTATTCTGTATATAGGACAACCTTGTAGCTACAGCAGGTGGCTCCAGCCCCCAGCCATCTGAAACGGATGTTTAATCTGGCGCCTGCTGCGCTGACATTAGTATGAGCCAGAACCGGTGCGGGAAAGAAGAACATGAATTATGAGCATAAATGGCTGCGAGCACCTTTTACCATCAGGTAGCTTCATTGTTTTATACAGAGAACTGAATCCCCAGCAGATGTAGAATCCCAGTCTGCCCGCTGCTGCCACTAGGGGAGCTCATGAGATTACTGTATTATTATTGAGTGTAATATACACACAGTATGCGGTAAGCTCCTCAGCTCCATCTAGTGGTGACTTTAGGCAAACAGGATGGTATCTTTTTACTATAAGCTCTCAGGGGATTTGAAGCTCTTTACTATATCCAGTCATTATAGTGAGAAGAGTGGTGTTCAGCTTTCTGGATACTGACCTTTATACCTCTGTGTCTACGTGTCAGTCTTCACTGTAGATTTATTTCTACAAAAAATGGGTTGATACGTGGAATTAATATGTAGTGCTGTGACTGTATATACCATTTCATTACTCTACCGCTAGGATTACTGATCGGGGGGATTTATCAAACTTGCACTGGCGCAGTCAGTCTATAGGGTCAGGCAGTGACTTACAGGGATGTCCAATAGGTGGCACTAGCTCTTTTCCAATCCTGTGTTCACTATGGGCTATCTTGTTTCCTCAAAAATAAAAATGTCTTATTTATATTATTTTTTGCTCCCATAGATGTCCTAGGTCTTATTTTCAGGGAATGTCTTATTTTTCTGTGAAGAAGAATTCACATGTCAAATGCACAGCAGGGACAGAGCGTATGGTATGGCGGCTTCCGGCCACCAGGGGGAGCTCACCACAGCAGACTCATACAGCACAGCAGGGACAGAGTGTACAGTATGGTGGCTTCCGGCCCCCGTGGGAGCTTACCACAGCACACACGTACAGCGCAGCAGGGACAGAGTGTACAGTATGGCAGGTTTTGGCTATCAGGGGAGCCCACGACGTGCTCACCACAGCACACGCGTACCCCGCACACCCCAGCACAGCACACCACGCCCACCAGCTCACCACAGCACACTTGTACAGCATATCAGGGACAGCGTACGGTATGGGGCGGCGGGCTAAAACAAATCACAGCTGCATGCCCTGGTGTTCTGTTTGGCGGGCATGCTTCCAAACAAAAACTGCAAGGTCTTACTTTCGGGAAAGACCTTATATTCAGCAAAACCTCGACTGAGTCTTAGGGGATGTCTTATTTTCATGAAACAATAGTTTTTGAATAGAATTCCAGAACTTCAGTGAATACTGACACACAGACAAAGCATTGGGAGGAGAGGCCCCGGAAAGCTGAGCGATCCCTTCCGCCGACACCGTCCCCTAAGCTGTGATAGAGAGCGGAGGAAGCCGCAATGTAGCAGCAGACCTGCCGGAATTACACTCGCATTACCTGTGCCTTCATATTCCCCAATGAGCAGCAGATAAAATGTAGCAGCGACAGATGGTTAAAGGCAGGGACAAGACACGAGAGCGAGATCAGTGGCGAGACGCAGCGCACATCAAATGCCACAAACATAAAGAGACAGATTAGAAATGCAAAGAGAAAATTTAAAAGCGACAGCGAGAGTGACACGCACACATGCTAAAGGGAACTTCAAAGATGTCCTTCTTGATGCTGCAAACGCAGGAGATCAGTGGCAGGGAGAGACGTGCACGGGCTGCACGAGGAGCCGAACAAGATCACAGGAGGAGGGGGGGATTTAAAGGGGCAGCTACTGCAGGCAGGGACAGGACTGACCCCTGTCTATCATCTATCACATCCAAAAGAATTTATATGTCAATGTTAATAAGGGAAAACAAAAAATAAAAGCGGCACAAAGTCTCAATAATCAGGCATTTTAAAGGGATCCTGGCACGAGCCGCCTCATGGGTCAGCATCATGTTACAGAGCAGAAGAAGTTGAGACATAAAGTATAGGAAAAGATTCACTATAATGTGTATTATATTGTTTTAAACCTCTGCTCATTCAGGACTTAGGAGTCCAGTGGGCGGACCTAATCAGTGATTGACACCTCCTACTGGACACCTGAGCACAGAATGGACAAATAATTCCAAATTCCAAATAATAGATAAAGTTATACAGAGTCTTTCCCCACTAAAATATAGATAAATTAGGGGCGGGCAATTAATCAAATCAACTCGATTAACCCTGGAGGATCCTATTAGTTTGATATATTTTGAAAATTATTTCAAACAAAAATACCACTCTCTGCCTGCAGGGGGAGCCGGCCAGCCGCAACCGCATAGCCGGAAGCAGCTCAGCAGCCATCTCCACAAAACTAACCTTCCCAGCCCCACCGACACCTAGGATCCAGGATGAGGGTCTGCACAGTGTACATGGAGGAGACTGACACAGTATATACGGACCCTGCACTGCCACATTATATACAGACACGGTACTGCCACATTATATACAGACACTGCACTGACACAGTATATACAAACACTGCCACACAGGGCCGGCGTCAGCACGTGGCGTACTCGGGCAAGTGCCGGGGCCCACAGCCGCTCAAGGGGCCCCCCGGCACTTGCCCGAGCAATGAGCCACTGGATATCGGCAGCAATGGGGCCCGCCGCATCCCCCGTACTCACTGTCGTGCCGACAGTGAGTACGGGGGATGCGGCGGGCCGCATTGCTGGCGACATCCGGGGGGTGTGGCGTTGCAGGGCGGATGCGACGTGCTCAATGACGTCCTGGGCTGGGCCTTCCTCCGCAGCGCTTCAGGACGTGATCCCCTCAGCAGGCGCAGAGCGATGACGTCATCGCGCCTGCTAGCGGATCCGTCCCTGCGGCGCACAGAAGGGAGAAGCCAGGAAGAAGAGGACCGTCCCTTGGATTAGGTGAGTATGATTTTTTGTTTTGTGTTAAGGCAGAGCAGGGGGCATCTACTATGGGACAGGGTAGGGGTCATCTACTATGGGGCAGAGGAGGGGGCATCTACTATGGGACAGGGTAGGAGTCATCTACTATGGGACAGGGGCCATCTACTATGGGACAGGGTAGGGGTCATCTACTATGGGACAGGGTAGGGGTCATCTACTATGGAGCAGAGGAGGGGGCATCTACTATGGGACAGGGGCCATCTACTATGGGACAGGGTAGGGGTCATCTACTATGGGACAGGGTAGGAGTCATCTACTATGGGACAGGGTAGGGGTCATCTACTATGGGACAGGGTAGGAGTCATCTACTATGGGACAGGGCAGGGGACATCTACTATGGGACAGGGCAGGGGACATCTACTATGGGACAGGGCAGGGGACATCTACTATGGGACAGGGTAGGAGTCATCTACTATGGGACAGGGCAGGGGTCATTTACTATGGGGCAGAGCAGGGGGCATTACTATGGGGACAGAGGGCATTATTACTATATGGGGGCACAGCATGGGGACACAAACCTTCTTACTTTACTGCACATGACACCAAGCAGCGGAGTTACTAATGTATAGGAGCCTATGGGTGGGGAAAAGGGAAGGAAGTTGCTGGAAATGTGCGGAGCCTAAGATGTTTGTCTCACAGGTTCTGAAGAGAAGAATTGTAGCTGGAAGAAATCATCATGGTGGTCTGGGCCGGATGGCGAGGAAACGGAGAGCGATCGCATCAGATCAAAGAAGACGTCACCTGTGAGTTACCGAATTATGTTTGTTGTTTTTTTTGTTATTTTGTCAAACTTTATTTGGTAGGTGTGCCCCGAGGTGAAAAAGGTAATCAGCAGTGTAGTATATACTTTTTATCCTTCTGTATGAGTGTGTATATATCTCTCCATTCTGTGTAGTTATACAGCATTGTATTATATACTTATTATCCTCCTACTGTATGAGTGTGTGTATATATGTGCTCGAGAGATAGATATATACACACTCAAACAGGAGGGGGGATAATAAGTATATAACACAGCTGATCCCCTACACAGAATCAAGAGCTAGAGACCCTCTAACAATGATGCCATATAATTTGCTATTCAAAGGGGCCCGCCGAGGCTCTCTCGACCAAGGGCCCACAAAAACCTGGAGCCGGCCCTGCTGCCACAGTATATATAGACACTGCACTGCCACAGCATATACAGACCCTGCACTGCCACAGTATATACAGACATGGTACTGCCACAGTATATACAGACAGTGCACAGTATATACAGACTCTGCCCTGCCACAGTATATACAGACACAGCACTGCCACAGTATATACAGACAGTGCACAGTATATATATAGACACTGCACTGCCACAGTATATACAGACACTGCACTGCCACAGTATATACAGACAGTGCACAGTACATACAGACTCTCCCCTGCCACAGTATACAGAGACACTGCACACAGAGCTACATAAAGTTACAATGATAAAACATTGACAGCCCGCAGTCACCAGTAGTGCTGTATACTGTTTAATTGAGTAAAATAAGTAGCCAGTATGCAGTACACTCTTAAGCTCCCCCTGGTGGTGGCTACACAGGGGCAGAATTTTGTCACAGATTTTTAAGCCTATACAGATAATTGTCAGCAGGACAACTTGCACTTTGTTTTAGACCTTGTTTGGTTATGCATTAGTATTTAATTTCTATTACATGATTTTGTTAACACTGGGATATTCAACTGTGAGTTAAATAGGGGCAGCCATTTCTACCAACTGAGGTGACCGCAGGTCCAGCATGCAGGTAGACAATGGAAACAGATGGTCACAGTTCTCTCCAGTCAAGTCAATGGAAGCAGCAGAGTATAACATAAAAAAGTAAAAAATTACAGACAACCCCGGAGTCATGTGATTAACTCTCTGGCCACATAGAAGCATGGAAGGGAATTGCACCACTTTGCTAACAACCCTCCATTTTATTCCCTGGTTGTATTATTTCAGCTCTGTAACAGTATGGACTCCGCCGAGTGACTGGGAGCACTAATGCAGTAAATGGGGCAGAAATAGATAACAGAGAATAGTGACCAAAAACAAGATGGTGTAAATCATCCCTCATAGTTTCTGATCATTTCCATAAATTTTTCAGTGACCCCGAGATTTAACAATCGGCCGGAGCAGGGAAGGTAAATCTAGACAAAGGGAAAAAACAACTTCTTTGAACAAAACACCATGGAAATCCCAGGAGCCTGGATGAATGGACCATATGGTATCTCACAAACAGAGGGAATTTATGGTCCATTAAAGTTTGTGGCTGCCACATGCTGGGTTGTTTCAATACAAAATGTTTGTCAATCTATTTATAATGCTGTAGCAGCTGCCGGAGATCTGGTGCCAGGATGAAGGGGCCAACTGGCGTCAGGTACCAAGGGTAAGACTGAAAGTGGAGAAATATGTACATGTTCAGGTATGTGACCCCATTGTACTCTAATTACTATAGTGCTGCTCCCTATGTACAAGAATATAACTACTATAATACTGCTCCTATATACAGGAATATAACTACTATAATACTGGTCCTATATACAAGAATATAACTACTATAATACTGCTCCTATGTACAAGAATATAACTACTATAATACTGGTCCTATATACAGGGATATAACTACTATAATACTGCCCCCTATATACAGGAATATAACTACTATAATACTGCCCCCTATATACAGGAATATAACTACTATAATACTGGTCCTATATACAGGAATATAACTACTATAATAGCAAATGGAAAAAACAGATCCGGGCACTCACCGGCAAGGTAGGATTTCTTTATTCAGGCACTATGTTCAGCGGGGAAGGGAGGACAGGTGGAGGTGCGGGCGCACGCTACCCCAGGACAGCTGTTTCATGGCTGATTGCCGCTTCCTCAAGCTTAGGGTATTACGTAATACCCTAAGCTTGAGGAAGCGGCAATCAGCCATGAAACAGCTGTCCTGGGGTAGCGTGCGCCCGCACCTCCACCTGTCCTCCCTTCCCCGCTGAACATAGTGCCTGAATAAAGAAATCCTACCTTGCCGGTGAGTGCCCGGATCTGTTTTTTCCATTTGCTATTGCATTTGTCTTTTTCTATACGGAGCACCCCGGTGGATTTACTATCTCACCTTTGTCCTGACTACTGCTGTACGTTTGTGGTGCCGACTGCTATCTGCCTTTTGATAACTACTATAATACTGCTCCCTATATGCTGGGATATAACTACTATAATACTGCTCCTATATACAGGATTATAACTACTATAATACTGCTCCCTATATACAAAAATATAACTACTGATCAAATCATATACAGACACTCAGGTGTTGATTTTTAATATAGACCTAGCGGCATTAGTATCAGCCATAGATGGGATGTGCAGCGGTTCCATTCTCTCCAGTTCGTGTTTTACAGTTCTCCCTCTCTGAACAGCTCGCACTCCTTTATAAGACCCACATGACCAAAATTAGCAGGAGATGCCTGTGCTCACATGTCTGGACCCTATGTCTTCCCCATTCTGTGAGAGCAGCAATGGTAAGTGTAATACCATATCCATACTTATGTCGTTTGGGGGCAGCCTTCCCCGCCGGTGGTGCTGGCCGGGTTCTGGTGGGGCTTTTTGGGTCTGTTCCTGTGACATGGGGGTTGCAGGGCCGTTCCATGGCCTCCCTTCCCTGCACGTGCACGCTTTGCAGGGGTTGCGGTCACTGACCGACACGGTGTGAAGTTAGCGTAGGGACCCGTGTGGACCAGAGGACCTGCGCGGTGGTACACGGGGCAATATGGCTTGATCAATTCATATACAGAGACTCTGGTGTTGATTTTTAATATAGGCCTAGCGGCATTAGTATCAGCCATAGATGGGATGTGCAGCCGTTCCTTCCTCTCCAGTTTCCATAACTACTATAGTACTGCTCCCTATATACAGGAATATAACTACTATAATACTGCTCCTATATACAGGAATATAAGTACTATAATACTGCCCCTATATACAAGAATATAACTACTATAATACTGCTCCTATATACAGGAATATAACTACTATAATACTGCTCCTATATACAGGAATATACTACTATAATACTGCTCCTATATACAGGAATATAAGTACTATAATAGTGCCCCTATATACAAGAATATAACTACTATAATACTGCCCCTATATACAAGAATATAACTACTATAATACTGCTCCTATATATAGGAATATAACTACTATAATACTGCCCCCTATATACAGGGATATAACTACTATAATACTGCTCCTATATACATGGATATAACTACTATAATACTGCTCCTATATACAGGAATATAACTACTATAGTACTGCTCCCTATATACAGGAATATAACTACTATAATACTGCTCCTATATACAAGAATATAACTACTATAATGCTTCAGGAAGATACAGGTGCCGGCACTGTCTGAATACTGCTCAATCAGTAGCTGTGCGCTGGAGTCGGATTAAGGGCCAATAAACTGCACTGGTAAGTAGCCGCGGTGCTCGAACAGAGACAAGGGCAGTACGGTGTATAAAATAGAAAATAAGTCCAAGCACTCACCGGATGAAGTGATCTCTTTGTGCGTTTATTTAAACATTACAGGGAGGGAGCGGTGGCAAGGGTGCGGGAGCGTGTAGCAGACAACTGTTTCGCGCCTCAGCGCTTTGTCAAGTCTTACATCACTACCGGGGGAGGGTAGTTTAAACAGGTTACATCATGCATATGCAAATAGTATTCAAAATAGGTGCAAACAAAAAATGTTACATACAAGTACAAATTATCTCACAAGAAAACACTCCAATCATTCCTCTCATTGAGGCCATTGGGACCGGTCGCATCTAGAGTGGCAATCCATGTTGCCTCTCTCCTGAGGAGGTACTGATGTCTGTCTCCTCCCCTATCAGGTTGATCCACCTTCTCTAAGCCCAGAAAACGCAGGGAGCTGGTGTCACCTTTGTGGACAGAATTCACATGCTCTATAAGGCGGGGAAAGCCCTTCCCAGTCCTAACTGAATAGGCATGCTCTTTGTACCTGGTCCACATCGGGCGTTTAGTTTTGCCAATGTAGAAGCGGTGACACGAGCATACAAGCGCATAGACAGTGTAGGGGGTTCTACAGGTGATGAGGCTATCGATATAGCAGTCTACTCCATTAAGGTTAATATAAGATAACTACTATAATACTTCTCCTATATACAGGAATATAACTACTATAATACTGCTCCTATATACAAGAATATAACTACTATAATACTTCTATATACAGGAATATAACTACTATAATACTGCTCCTATATACAAGAATATAACTGCTATAATACTGCTCCCTATATACAGGAATATAACTACTATAATACTGCTCCTATATACAGGAATATAACTACTATAATACTGCTCCTATATACAGGAATATAACTACTATAATACTGCTACTATATACAGGAATATAACTACTATAATACTGCTCCTATATACAGGAATATAACTACAATAATACTGCCCCCTATATACAGGAATATAACTACTATAATACTGCTCCTATATACAGGAATATAACTACTATAATACTGCTCCCTATATACAGGGATATAACTACTATAATACTGCTCCTATATACAGGGATATAACTACTATAATACTGCCCCCTATATACAAGAATATAACTACTATAATACTGCTCCCTATATACAGGGATATAACTACTATAATACTGCTCCTATATACAGGGATATAACTACTATAACACTGCTCCCTATATACAAGAATATAACTACTATAATACTGCTCCCTATATACAGGGATATAACTACTATAATACTGCTCCTATATACAGGGATATAACTACTATAATACTGCCCCCTATATACAAGAATATAACTACTATAATACTTTTCCCATATACAGGAATATAACTACTATAATACTGCTCCTACTGTATATACAGGAATATAACTACTATACTACTTTAGGATGTTTACATTGAGTGTGTATATAAGACGTGTTCTTCCTCTTGGTGTCATACATAGGCAGCGGTGACCCTTGGCAGACATCAGGGATACAATTGGGCTGAGCCCATACCCTACAGGTAGACATGTTGCTCCTCCATTGGCAGGATACTTGTTCTTTGCGTCTTTACTCTTCGCCAAGTTCCTTTATTATAAAAAGTGAGTGTGAAACTCCATAATACAGAGGGAAGTGGCGGTGGTGACAGCGGGATGGGGCCCTGAGACAAGACAAGAACATTAGCTTAACCGCATTACACATTCATAAAATCTGGAGCCGGCTTTGCAGGGGAGAAGGGAGCGGAGTGGAGGGGAACGGTCTGACAGCTGCTCGGCAAAATAGAGATTGCACATTAGTGGAGAATTTACAGGCTTCGCCTCTCTCATTAATAACCGGCGCTGTCTGTGGGAATCCTTCTCCGAAAAGCCAACAGGAGACGAATATCTTCAGCCTCATTACCAAGCGCCTGGTACCCAGAGCTCCGCACTCAGGTCTGGTCTCCAGTTATTTGTAGTCCCCTGAATCTGGGGTAAGGTTTTGTTCTCCATTACAGACGTTCCTGGACAAAGATGGACAGTGGGGCCCAGTAGATGTTCTCCATTACAGACTTTCCTGGGCAGAGATGGACAGTGGGGACCAGTAGATGTTCTCCATTACAGACGTTCCTGGGCAGAGATGGACAGTGGGGCCCAGTAGATATTTTCCATTACAGACGTTCCTGGGTAGAGATGGGCAGTGGGGTCCAATAGATGTTCTCCATTACAGACGTTCCTGGGTAGAGATGGGCAGTGGGGTCCAATAGATGTTCTCCATTACAGATGTTCCTGGGCAGAGATGGACAGTGGGGCCCACTAGATGTTCTCCATTACAGACGTTCCTGGGCAGAGATGGACAGTGGGGCCAAGTAGATGTTCTCCATTACACACGTTCCTGTGCAGAGATGGGCAGTGGGGCCCAGTAGATATTTTCCATTACAGACGTTGCTGGGTAGAGATGGGCAGTGGGGTCCAATAGATGTTCTCCATTACAGATGTTCCTGGGCAGAGATGGACAGTGGGGCCCACTAGATGTTCTCCATTACAGACATTCCTGGGCAGAGATGTACAGTGGGGCCCAGTAGATGTTCTCCATTACACACATTCCTGGGCAGAGATGGACAGTGGGGTCCAGTAGATGTTCTCCATTACAGACGTTCCTGGGCAGAGATGGACAGTGGGGCCCAGTAGATGTTCTCCATTACAGACGTTCCTGGGCAGAGATGGACAGTGGGGCCCAGCAGATATTTTCCATTACAGATGTTCCTGGGTAGAGATGGGCAGTGGGGTCCAATAGATGTTCTCCATTACAGATGTTCCTGGGCAGAGATGGACAGTGGGGCCCACTAGATGTTCTCCATTACAGACGTTCCTGGGCAGAGATGTACAGTGGGGCCCAGTAGATGTTCTCCATTACACACGTTCCTGTGCAGAGATGGGCAGTGGGGCCCAGTAGATATTTTCCATTACAGACGTTCCTGGGTAGAGATGGGCAGTGGGGTCCAATAGGTGTTCTCCATTACAGATGTTCCTGGGCAGAGATGGACAGTGGGGCCCACTAGATGTTCTCCATTACAGACGTTCCTGGGCAGAGATGAACAGTGGGGCCCAGTAGATGTTCTCCATTACACACATTCCTGGGCAGAGATGGACAGTGGGGTCCAGTAGATGTTCTCCATTACAGACATACCTGGGCACCGCTGGACAGTGGGGCCCAGTAGATGTTCTCCATTAAAGAGGTGCTGGGGCAGAGATGGGCAGTGAAGACCAGTAGATGTTCTCCATTACAGGCGTTCCTGGGCAGAGATGTACAGTGGGGTCCAGTAGATGTTCTCAATTACACACGTACCTGGGCAGAGATGGGAAGTGGGGTCCAGTAGATGTTCTCCATTACAGACGTACCTGGGCAGAGATGGACAGTGGGGCCCAGTAGATATTCTCCATTACAGACGTTTCTGGGCAGAGATGGGCGGTGGGGACCAGTAGATGTTCTCCATTACACACGTTCCTGGGCAGAGATGGGCAGTGGGGTCCAGTAGATATTTTCCATTAAAGACATTCCTGGGTAGAGATGGGCAGTGGGGTCCAGTAGATGTTCTCCATTACAGACGTACCTGGGTAGAGATGGGCAGTGGGGTCCAGTAGATGTTCTCCATTACAGACGTACCTGGACAGAGATGGGCAGTGGGGTCCAGTAGATGTTCTCCATTACAAACATTCCTAAGCAGAGATGTACAGTGGGGCCCAGTAGATGTTCCCCAGCAGGCGATATGCAGCAACAACGTGGAAATCTCCAGAGCATAGAATAAAAGGAATACATTTGGAACACGCTATAAGGGTTGAGTTCCTTTAGATCTCTGCTTAACATATACAGAATTTCCGGCACATGTTTAGGAACAGTTAGTTAAGTTAATAGTGATGATGGAGCAGCTGTAGTCTGATCGTTCGTCATTTAATTACTGGTGGCTAAAAATAACCCCGGGGCAAGGATGCTGGTGCCAAAGTTCTTTTTTTAACCAAGCTTGGTTCCCGCACATAGCGCTGGTCGATTACCGAGCACCGGCTGGGCATAAGGCTCTGGAGACGGCCAGGACGGCCCCCAGTGTGATGATCTGCCCTCCCCTCTGTGATGTGGCTTCATTAGAATCAATGGAGCGGCATCACAGAGGGGACATCTTCGCACTGGGGGAAGACTCTAGTGCTTCATGCCCAGCCGGTGCTCCGTAATAGGCATCCCTGCCACGGTCCATTCATGTAAAAAAAAAAAAAGAAAAAGCAATGTACTAGTGGTACATTCGCTTTAAACCCAGCAAGCTGTCAGGACATGACGGGAATTCACTATTTTGCCAAAACCTGGATGGCCAAAGGATGGGTAGCACTGCTGTGTAGGGTCCTCTGATATCTCCAAGAATCCAGTGGAACCTAATAATTTAGCACGTGGAGCATAGTCCCATACCCCCATCACATTCTGACGCAATGGCATACACTACAAGTAGAGCAAAGGTTTAATCCCAGGGTGCAATGATGTCAGGGGCTACAACCCCTTCCCCGATGCTGAACTGGAGTTGGAAACCTGCCGAAGATCCACACAAGACTCGATAAGTTGTAGTCTTAGATCGGCAACCATTGAAATGACATATAGGAAACTTTTTACAATTCTTTTCACCGGTTCCCTTTAAGAATGGCAGGTTTATCAGCGGCCGTGCCAAGCTGACATATCGGGGCTTCAGAGCTGAATGTTTTTGCACAATAGACTAGGAAAACCACTGAGTGATTTAAAAAAAAATCTTTTTATCTTGTTACTTGGCAACACGGCGTCCACCACATATCTTGTGGAAATTGCAGCGTGGCTCGGAGGAGCAGGTCTGTACTTTCTGGTGGATGGGTCCATTATGACTGTAATCAGGGGTGTAATTACAGGTTATTATCATGCTCGCGCTAGGTTTTGTTCCGTGCCTTTACATGACACTTACAAGGTCGCGGGCCGGTGACGTCAGCCCATTTGTCTTTTCAGCCAAATTTATTTTTGTAATTTTTTTTTTTTCTAATTTTGAATCTCAGATTGTTGGACGTGTATAATGTGTCTGATCTGCTGATGAGACCGGGGAGGGAAGGGGACTGGACTTCTTTGATTACGGAGAAAGGTCAACGAGTCTTTGTTTTCGGAGTCTTCCTCGATTGTGTCGTAACTAGTGATTTTGTTAAGTTGATGGAGGATATTACTAAAATAACGGGAGCGATTTCAAAGATCAAATACAAAAAGTCAACCGCCTTGGATGAATTCATAACCTAGGACAGAAGGTTTCTATGACTTTTGGGTCAACTTCCCAACCTCGTTCTTTGCTGGTAGCCAACCAAGGCTTAGCATCCTCTAAGGGCCCTACAGTCATCCTTATCCCCCTATGGTGGTGGTCTTCAACTATTGCAAAGCTACTCTTGCTATGCCCTGACCGCCACTGAGGTTTTACAAGAGCTGGAGAGCCACAGGTTGGCGGCCATTGCTTTATAGCATCCATGTCTGTAATTCTGCATTGTAGAATGGAGGAAAAGAGCTGAAGAGAGTGGACTGACACTTATTCCAAATTTTGATAAGAAGCTAAAGAATATGAAAAAATAAGAGCAGCTGAATCTTTTAAGAAAGAACATCACCTCTGATGATGATATCACTGCCTGCTGACAAATATCATATTGCCCGGAGCCCAGCTCTCCATCATGTCCCCATCACAGGACTTGGTCCTCATTGTTCCTACTTAGGGCAAAGTCTTGATGTGTTATGATGTCCTATAAACTCCAAGACCCCTCTATTGAGATGAACAGTAAGGAGTCCGAGGCCACCCAGTCTATTCACCGGAGCAGTGTTACTCCATAGTCCATCATATATAGAATACTTTTTATTTCTTATTTGTTTTAATAAAAGAATAAAGAAACAATAAAAGAACAAAGGAATCATTAACCCATTCTATAAATAAATGTGGGATTCTAAGTAAAATCATAAAATCAATATACCGCAGACTGCAACAAGGCTGAATGTCTCCACCGTGTCTACAGGATGAAATTTCCCATAACAGTTTAATCTTATAACAGATAATAATAATGTTTAGTATTTACTTGTATTAATATAAATAGGAAGCAAAGTTCAGAACAGAAAGAGGAAAAGTATATAAGTCATAAATAGTAATATAACAGGGAATCAATGTATTCATAATATACACTGTAAGCAACATACAAAATATCTATTATCTATCTATCTATCTATCTCCTATCTATCTATCTATCTATCTATCTATCTATCTATCTCTCTATCTATCTATTTATCTACAGTATCTATCTATCTATCTACAGTATCTATCTATCTATCTACAGTATCTATCTATCTATCTATCTATCGTATCTATCGTATCTATCTATCTATCTATCTATCAAAGAAGGAAGGAGGTGCCAGTGATCCAGGATCTCATAAGGGTCCTACTCACAATACTGTATGTATCTTTTTATCTGTCTTATATCTAAGTCATATTTAGATAGATAGATAGATAGATAGATAGATAGATAGATAGATAGAAGATAGATAGATATGAGATAGATAGATAGATAGATAGATAGATAGATAGGAGATAGATAGATAGGAGATAGATAGATAGATAGATAGATAGATAGATAGATAGATAGATAGATAGAAGATAGATAGGAGATAGATAGATAGGAGATAGGAGATAGATAGATAGATAGATAGATAGGAGATAGATAGATAGATAGATAGATAGATAGATAGATAGATAGATAGATAGATAGATAGACAGGAGATAAATAGATAGATAGATAGATAGATAGATAGGAGATAGATAGATGGGGGATAGGAGATAGATAGGAGATAAATAGATAGGAGATAGATAGGAGATAAATAGAAAGGAGATAGATAGATAGGAGATAGATAGGAGATAGATAGATAGATAGATAGATAGATAGATAATAGATAGATAGATAGATAGATAGATAGGAGATAGATAGATAGATAGATAGATAGATAGATAGATAGATAGGAGATAGATAGATAGATAGATAGGAGATAGATAGAAAGGAGATAGATAGATAGATAGATAGATAGATAGATAGATAGATAGATAATAGATAGATAGATAGGAGATAGATAGATAGATAGATAGATAGATAGATAGATAGGAGATAGATAGATAGGAGATAGATAGATAGATAGATAGATAGATAGATAGATAGGAGATAGATAGATAGATAGATAGGAGATAGATAGGAGATAGATAGATAGATAGATAATAGGAGATAAATAGATAGATAGATAGATAGATAGATAGATAGATAGAAGATAGATGATAGATAGATAGATAGATAGATAGATAGGAGATAGATAGATAGATAGATAGATAGATAGATGATAGATAGATAGATAGATAGAAGATAGATGATAGATAGATAGATAGATAGATAGATAGATAGATAGATAGATAGATAGGAGATAGATAGGAGATAGATAGATAGATAGATAATAGGAGATAAATAGATAGATAGATAGATAGATAGATAGGAGATAGATAGATAGATAGATAGAAGATAGATAGATAGAAGATAGATGATAGAATGCTGCATCATATTGTAGTACAGTATATCTATGAATCATCTATGAACCTTTCTCCCTCTTTTGTTCTTATGTTTTCTTTCTTTGCTTAGCACGTGATATTCAGTAAGTTATCGTTTAATGAAGGAATTATGGGAAACCTGAACACCCATTCTTCTTTTTTCAGACTTCATGGAGTCATTTCGCCCTGTTGCAGTCTGCAGTATATGGACTATACAGGTCCCTATAGAGAGAAGCTGGAGATGCTGCAGGGAGATTTTACTTTCCAGATGAGTTCAGCCTTCTTACAATCCTCCAGTTCCTGATCTGTCAAGTCTGAAGGAAGCCCACTTGATTTTTCTGACAGTTTTATCCAGTAGAGTAAGTGCACTAGGGGGTACAATAGCACAATTCAGCATCCAGGCACGTACTACTGACTGCCAGGCATCTGTGCCGCCAATCGCTGCTTTCTTGGTCAAAAATAAACAGAAAACCTCAAAAATGAAACGGAATAAAATAGACTCAAATACAACAAATATTATCCCGATCAGTATATAGTAACATCACATTCAATCATATTTCTAATTATTCTCCATATATATATATATATATATATATATATATATATATATATATATATATTCTATCTCCTGTCTATCTATCTATCTATCTATCTATCTATCTATCTATCTATCTATCTATCTCCTATCTATCTATCTATCTATTTATCTCCTATCTATCTATCTATCTATCTATCTATCTATCTATCTTCTATCTATCTATCTATCTTCTATCTATCTATCTATCTATCTATCTATCTATCTATCTATTTATCTCCTATCTATCTATCTATCTATCTATCTATCTCCTATCTATCTATCTATCTATCTATCTATCTATCTATCTATCTATCTCCTATCTATTTCCTATCTATCTATCTATCTATCTATCTATCTATCTATCTCCTATCTATCTATCTATCTATCTATCTATCTATCTCCTATCTATCTATCTCCTATCTATCTCCTATCTATCTATCTATCTCCTATCTATCTATCTATCTTCTATCTATCTATCTATCTATCTATCTATCTATCTCCTATCTATCTATCTATCTATCTATCTATCTCCTATCTATCTATCTATCTATCTATCTATCTATCTATCTATCTATCTATCTATCTCCTATCTATCTCCTATCTATCTATCTATCTATCTATCTTCTATCTATCTATCTATCTATCTATCTATCTATCTATTATCTATCTCCTATCTATCTATCTATCTATCTATCTATCTCCTATGAATTATCTATCTATCTATCTATCTATCTATCTATCTATCTATCTATCTATCTATCTATCTATCTGTTCATCTATTTATCTTTCTCTTTGTCAGCCTATCTGTCTATCCACATTTGCCCATCTATGTATTTCTCTCACTACCCATATTCCATCCTTGTGTTGTGATGTGGCTGATGAATACCTTACCAGGAGTATAAAATGGTGTTTGAGTACTGTATGTTTCTTGTACTGCCATCTTACTAGTCACACTAAGTATAATACACTTAGGGTTAACATTTCTGTATGAAGGATGTAAGATGCTTTGGTCACATGTTTCTTTACTAATGAAAGAGTTCCTAGTCAAGCTCCTAAAAGAGTTGGATCTAAAACCAATGTAGACCCTGGCGTCTGGTAGCTCAGCTACTGTTAGTTAATCCACTCATCTTAGTTTTCCAGTTTCTTGTGTGCAGTGTTTAGTATACAGTATATACTAGGAGAAAGAAAGTAGGGGATAGTTTGAAGGCCATGTTCTAACCACCTTGCATCACCTCTAAGCTCAACCTGACAATGAAATTTCCCACATAGAAAGATCAAGCCGATGGAGAAGGTTTTACCTCCAGGGCCCCTGAACCTACTGTCTCTGCCTATAGGAAGGACAAGCTACATGGAGAGACTTTGCCTCTGAGAGCCCCTGAACCTGTGAAAAGTGAAGCTTCAATTAAGTGATCATGCTTCTTCATCAGATCTACAGACAGAATACGGAGTATGGAGGACCACAGCAAAGCCAATCCGTGAAGATCCTCGTGAGCTAGTTGGACTGAGTTACCTATTAAGTATATTCATAGCCCATAGTAACCAAGGTGCATCTCTACTATTCTCCAGTCAATCTGCTATTATAAGTTGTTAAAGAGACAGTAAACCACCTGCCGCCCCTCCTATGCTTACTACAACTGTGGTGGTAACATATGGTCATAGTGTAGCGGTATTATTTATGGTGTTATAATTGGTAATAAGGGCCCTGGTATATTGGACATTGTTCATGAACAATATGGCGGTATAATTTAGTCACTATGTGGTAGAAATACTTGGTCATGGTGTGGAGGTGTTATTTATTCTTTGTATTCTTGTATCATTGGTGTTATTTAGTAACTGTATGACGGCATTATCATAGCTCATGGTCAGGGATTGGCATCACTTGCATGATCTCTGAGGGTGCCAAGATTGTCGGACCTGTGCAGGGGACTCACCATTCCCATCTCGGCAGCACAGGAAGGATCAGGAGCCTATACAGCAGTGTGATATACACCCGCTCAGCCATAAGCCAGTATACACACCATACAGCAGGTGGGCCTGTGTGCGTCCGGCCCTGGCCATATCCCCTGTATGTGCTGACTGTGTGACCGCCCGCACTGACCTTAATCAGCTTCTTTCATTTCCTGCCACTTTCCCACAGCGGTGACGTGGCGCTGACCTCGCGCAGTGATGGATGACATACAAGATGTAATGCACCAGCCACAATCTGCGCTGCTTCTCATTATGTTAAGCGCCGCTTGCAGTTCATAACCATGATTTAGAGCCTACCTGTCCTCTGAAGCGCTCTCTATAGCTGCAGTCTGGGCAAAGATTTGTACATTTTGTCAAGACAGATAAGGAATAAGCTGAATCATAACATCCCCGGCCTGTCAGTGAGAGCATCTGCTTAATGCAAAGTATAAAATATCTCCAGCCGCTGAAGCCGCAGCTCTGTGCAAGCAGGCAGCATACTGGGAGTAGTAGTGAGACACTAGAAGGAAGTAGTTGTGTATCTAGGCTATAAATCAGTCATTATGTTATTCTCCAGATGACCACTAGGGGCACCGTTTCATTGGAGTCTATAGCACATGGTTTCTTGCTTTTAATGAGATGACTCTGCTGACCCCGCCCTCTAATGATAATGAGATGACTCTGCTGACCCCGCCCTCTAATAATAAAGAAATGACTGCTGACCCCGCCCTCTAATGATAATGAGATGACTGCTGACCCCGCCCACTAATGATAATGAGATGAATCTGCTGACCCCTCCCTCTAATGATAATGAGATGACTCTGCAGACCCCGCCCTCTAATGATAATGAGATGACTCTGCTGACCCCGCCCCCTAATGATAATGAGATGACTGCTGACCCCGCCCTCTAATGATAATGAGATGACTCTGCTGACCCCGCCCTCTAATGATAATGAGATGACTCTGCTGACCCCGCCCTCTAATAATAAAGAAATGACTGCTGACCCCGCCCCCTAATGATAATGAGATGACTGCTGACCCCGCCCTCTAATGATAAAGAAATGACTGCTGACCCCGCCCTCTAATGATAATGAGATGACTCTGCTGACCCCGCCCCCTAATGATAATGAGATGACTGCTGACCCCGCCCTCTAATGATAATGAGATGACTCTGCTGACCCCACCCTCTAATGATAATGAGATGACTCTGCTGACCCCGCCCTCTAATGATAATGAGATAACTGCTGACTCCTCCCTCTAATGATAATGAGAGGACTCTGCTGACCCCTCCCTCTAATGATAATGAGAGGACTCTGCTGACCCCTCCCTCTAATGATAATGAAATGTCTCTGCTGACCCCGCCCTCTAATGATAATGAGATGACTGCTGACCCCTCCCTCTAATGATAATGAGATGTCTCTGCTGACCCCGCCCTCTAATGATAATGAGATGACTGCTGACCCCGCCCTCTAATGATAATGAGATGACTGCTGACCCCGCCCCCTAATGATAATGAGATGACTCTGCTGACCCCACCCTCTAATAATAATGAGATGACTCTGCTGACCCCTCCCTCTAATGATGAGATGACTCTGCTGACCTCGGCCTCTAATGATAATGAGATGACTATGCTGACCCCGCCCTCTAATGATAATGAGATGTCTCTGCTGACCCCGCCCTCTAATGATGATGAGATAACTGCTGACCCCCCCCCCCCTCTAATGATGAGATGACTCTGCTAACTCCTCCCTCTAATGATAATGAGATGAATTTGCTGACCCCGCCCTCTAATGATAATGAGATGACTCTGCTGACCCCGCCCTCTAATAATGAGATGACTGCTGACCCCGCCCTCTAATAATGAGATGACTGCTGACCCCGCCCTCTAATAATGAGATGACTGCTGACCCCGCCCTCTAATAATGAGATGACTGCTGACCCCGCCCTCTAATAATGAGATGACTGCTGACCCGCTACTATCCCGGTACAGGCAGCAGGATGTCGGTGAATCACGTTACATCCAGCATGTTTGTTCCGTATATCTGTATATGGAGAGTCACATTATTAGCAGCTCCATTGTCTCCTGATACCGCGGTAACATTAGGCGGGAGGATGGAGCCGCACGCAGATCCTGTGTGATCAGTGACATTTACATCAATTAGGCGTCTCTAACAATCTACATAATCCAGAGACAGAGACAAACCCAGCCGAAGTCTCTGGAGCCATTTTCTCAGCTTTTTTTTAGGAACAAAGAGATGTTCCCGCTCTTGAGGCGCCGCTCATCAAACGTCTTCATGTGTCATACATCGCAAAGAAACATTCCGCTTCATAGAAAACACTTTCTGCAGTTTTATCTTTATTCCCTCAGTTTATGATGAGAAGGCTGGTTGTTGTCTGCAGTGATGCTTGTCTCCTAAAATACTCTGTGCTGCTGGAACCCTGCTCCTCCCATATACAATCAGCACCCTCCTCTCCTGACATCCTCTGTGCTGCTGGGACCCTGCTCCTCCTCTATGTAACGCTCACCCTGTGACCTCCCCATATAAGATGAGCACCCTCCTCTCCTGACATCCTCTGTGCTGCTGGGGACCCTGCTCCTCCTCTATACGATCAGCACACTCCTCTCCTGACATCCTCTGTGCTGCTGGGACCCTGCTCCTCCTCTATGTAACGCTCAACCTGTGACCTCCCCTATATGATGAGCACCCTCCTCTCCTGACATCCTCTGTGCTGCTGGGGCCCCGAATCCTCCTCTATGTAACCTCCCCTATAAAATCAGCACACTCCTCTCCTGACATCCTCTGTGCTGCTGGGACCCTGCTGCTTCCTCTATGTAACACTCACCCTGTGACCTCCCCTATAAGATCAGCACACTCCTCTCCTGACATCCTCTGTGCTGCTGGGACCCTGCTCCTCCTCTATGTAACTCTCACCCTGTGACCTCCCCTATAAGATCAGCACACTCCTCTCCTGACATCCTCTGTGCTGCTGGGACCCTGCTCCTCCTCTCTGTTACGCTCACCCTGTGACCTCCCCTTTAAGATCAGCACACTCCTCTCCTGACATCCTCTGTGCTGCTAAGTCCCTGTGACCTACCCTATAAGATCAGCACCCTCCTCTCCAGACATCCTCTGTGCTGCTATAACCTCCCCTATAAGATCAGCACACTCCTCCTGACATCCTCTGTGCTGCTGGGACCCTGCTCCTCCTCTATGTAACCTTCCCTATAAGATCAGCACACTCCTCTTCTGACATCCTCTGTGCTGCTGTCACCTCCCCTATAAGATCAGCACACTCCTCTCCTGACATCCTCTGTGCTGCTGTGACCTCCCCTATAAGATCAGCACACTCCTCTCCTGACATCCTCTGTGCTCCTGGGACCCAGCTCCTCCTCTATGTAACACTCACCCTGTGACCTCCCCTTTAAGATCAGCACACTCCTCTCCTGACATCCTCTGTGCTGCTGGGACCTTGCTCCTTCTCTATGTAACCTCCCCTATAAGATCAGCACACTCCTCTCCTGACATCCTCTGTGCTGCTGGGGACCCTGCTCCTTCTCTATGTAACCTCCCCTATAAGGTCAGCACACTCCTCTCTGACATCCTCTGTGCTGCTGGGACCCTGCTCTTCCTCTATATAACTCTCACCATGTAACCTCCCCTATAAGATCAGCGTACTCCTCTCCTGACATCCTCTGTGCTGCTGGGACCTTGCTCCTTCTCTATGTAACCTCCCCTATAAGATCAGCACACTCCTCTCCTGACATCCTCTGTGCTGCTGGGACCCTGCTCCTCCTCTATGTAACCTCCCCTATAAGGTCAGCACACTCCTCTCCTGACATCCTCTGTGCTGCTGGGACCCTGCTCTTCCTCTATATAACTCTCACCATGTAACCTCCCCTATAAGATCAGCGTACTCCTCTCCTGACATCCTCTGTGCTGCTGGGACCTTGCTCCTTCTCTATGTAACCTCCCCTATAAGATCAGCACACTCCTCTCCTGACATCCTCTGTGCTGCTGGGACCCTGCTCCTCCTCTATGTAACCTCCCCTATAAGGTCAGCACACTCCTCTCCTGACATCCTCTGTGCTGCTGGGACCCTGCTCTTCCTCTATATAACTCTCACCATGTAACCTCCCCTATAAGATCAGCGTTCTCCTCTCCTGACATCCTCTGTGCTGCTGGGACCCTGCTCCTCCTCTATGTAACCTCCCCTATAAGGTCAGCACACTCCACTCCTGACATCCTCTGTGCTGCTGGGACCCTGCTCCTCCCCAATAAGGTCAGCACACTCCTCTCCTGACATCCTCTGTGCTGCTGGGACCCTGCTCTTCCTCTATATAACTCTCACCCTGTAACCTCCCCTATAAGATCAGCGTACTCCTCTCCTGACATCCTCTGTGCTGCTGGAAGGCAATTCCATTCTATCAGCTCCCCATAGCGGAATATAATACATGTATAATATTATGTCTCCTGGAATAATCGGATGTCTCCGCCGCTCGGATCTCGCAGGTGTCTCTCTGTCATCATCGTCACGCATCCGGCGCTGTCAACACGTTGCACTTCACCGCTATAAAAGCCTCTCCGGTAGCGGCTACATGACCTTTTATTAAAATGAGGCCTTTCAGCCGTATTCATCGCTGTCACCTGTAACTTAAAATGCATCAGCGCCTTCCGAGAGCCGTTTCACCGCCGCATAATGACATCCTTCAGGTGCCGGGCCCGGGAAAAGCCGCCGCCGAGCAGCTCCGCCTCACCCGTACAGGATTAGCGCTAATGGTACAGATTATCTTTACGCCAGTCGTGATTATTACAGTGTCACTAATTAGAAACAATTCAGATAAACGGCCGAGGGGGAGGGGGGAAACCTGCCGGGGGGAGGGGGGCAACCTGCCGGAGGGGCAACTGCCTGGGAGACACCGGAGAAGAGGGGGGACCCCAGAATCTAAGTGAGGGCGAAAAATAGTCCCAAATGTTTCATTCTTTTTACAATAAAAGTTTGAAGAGATGTGGAACAAGGAGCAGGTCCCGGGAGCAGGGGAAAAAACAAAAAGGAAATTTAGGAAATGTAAAAGTTGTTACAATGTAACGAATCAGAAATTATCCAAACAAATCAGAAGATCCGTAACAGGAAAGTTACAAAGTATCAGACAGGACGAGAGGACATGTTCATTCTTCAGTGCGGAGAGACGCTGTGAGAACAGCAGCGCGCGCCTCCCATAGACTCACATTATGAGAGGGAGGCTAAAGGCATTCCGCCGCGGAATTCCGCTAGTTTTGTTCAGTGTGAACCCGGCCTTATAGTATGTCTCTTATAGTATGTCTCTTATAGTATGTCTCTTACAGTATGTCTCTTACAGTATGTCTCTTATAGATTGTCTCTTACAGTGTGTCTCTTACAGTATGTCTCTTATAGTATGTCTCTTATAGTATGTCTCTTATGTCTCTTATAGTATGGCTCTTATAGTATGGCTCTTATAGTGTGTCTCTTATAGTGTGTCTCTTATAGTATGTGTTCTTATAGTGTGTCTCTTATAGTATGTCTCTTATGTCTCTTATAGTATGGCTCTTACAGTATGGCTCTTATAGTGTGTCTCTTTTAATATGTCTCTTATAGTATGGCTCTTACCTTCATCCTCAGCGCTGATCCGGAGCAGTTAGTCGTTTGCTCCATGATCCGGTGAGACCATTAAACATATAGCCCCGCCCCCCAGAGCGCCAATCCAGACCACCTGCTCCTTTGATTATATTTAGAGAGGTGCGAACCAACCGGGGGTGATTCAGCACTATGGGGGCGGCAGTGCTCCTAACTGCATCGGCACAGCGCCGAGGAGGAAGGTTTGTCACAGATTCCACTGATTTAATGTTTGTAAATCTGTGATAAACACGGATGTGATCTTCTCTCTCGCCTGTTCGATTTCTTTTTAAACTGTTTAACTTTATTAAAACTAGCAGTGTACAACTTATAACGGATCCACAAACAACGGATTGCAGAATGGATGCAGTCACAGATTTTATTCATGGATCGCAGAGCTAGTGACTTAAATCCACAGTGTCATTATCCTGTACCCCAAGTGTCACTGTCCCGTACCCCAAGTGTCATTATCCTGTACCCCCAAGTGTCACTATACTGTACCCCAAGTGTCACTATCCTGTACCCCAAGTGTCACTATCCTGTACCCCAAGTGTCACTATACTGTACCCCAAGTGTCACTATCCTGTACCCCAAGTGTCACTGTCCCGTACCCCAAGTGTCACTATCCTGTACCCCAAGTGTCACTATCCTGTACCCCAAGTGTCACTATCCTGTACCCCAAGTGTCACTATCCTGTACCCCAAGTGTCACTATCCTGTACCCCAAGTGTCACTGTCCCGTACCCCAAGTGTCATTATCCTGTACCCCCAAGTGTCACTATCCTGTACCCCAAGTGTCATTATTATCCTGTACCCCAAGTGTCATTATCCTGTACCCCAAGTGTCACTATCCTGTACCCCAAGTGTCCTTATCCTGTACCCCAAGTGTCCTTATCCTGTACCCCAAGTGTCCTTATCCTGTACCCCAAGTGTCATTATCCTGTACCCCAAGTGTCATTATCCTGTACCCCTTGTCTCGGTATATATAAAATATTCATAGAAACAAGGATAATAAGTGACTGTAATTTGCAGTAAGTGGCTGCTCCCGCTGTCACACTGTCACGCCTTCCCTCCTGTGCACACCGCTCTATACATGGGAATGAGTGCACGGCGTATTAGAGCGGCTGGCGGCTCCTGCTCTCTGTCATGGAGGATTTTGGATGCGGCAGGTAGACTTGCCAGGATGGATTTGGCGCGGCTGGTAATTGGTTAATCATCCTGTCGCCCTCCATCAGTGTTCTCCGCCAGGAGGTGAGAGAAGGGAAGAGCGGGCAGGAGAACCGAGAGGCCTCAGACACTGAGAGTATGGGCTCACCCAAAATGACTTAGCAGAGCCGAGTGTGCAGTTTAGCACGACACATGAACATATTAAAGGGGTATTCCACTCAAAACATAACCTTTGATATGTTGCTGCCCATGGTGAGACTAACAATTCCTTCCATACTTGTTATTATCTATTCAATCTCCTTCCCCCAGTTCTCAGCTGCTGCTTTCTGCTGAAGACACAAAAATCTGTGTGAGCTTTTCTCTCTGTCTCCCCCCCCCCCCCTTCTGAGACAGCTGATGTAAACAAGCCCCTGGCCGGCTGTATCTGCAACATAACAGCTTCTTTGTAATGTTGGGAGCATTACGAGAGAAGACCCCGGTATAGAGACCCTGAGTACAATAATAAAGATGTAATGCAGGACGGCCCCACAAGGAGCCGACGGCCATAAAAATTGTACAAATGAGTGATAAATAACAACGTGCAGTAGTGCAAATAAAAGCCAATATGTCCAACAGACGCTCCACAATGACGCTGACAGCAGAAATGGGGGGGGGGGGGGATACACAGTATAGTTACCTCTGTGCTATTATGGCTACTGGTATACAGATATATAATGATGTAATAAACAGGGGATCCGGGGACCCAAGACCTGACGCATGTTTCACTGCCAGGCAGCTTCTTCTGGGGTTGTAATACCACACACAACCTGAGGACAGAGGTGGCGCTGTTTTTGCAAGAAAGTAGCTGTTTTATCTAGGGCCATGTTCACACTAAGTATAACACTGGCCGTTCACTGGCCGTTCCGTGATCTCAGAACGGACGGTGGTACTGAAGGTCATCCCCGCCGTTGCTGCAGTACCAGCCGGATGATCTTCATTTCTGGTGGATTCGGATGCAGGTGTACCCGTGTGCGCCCGCATGCCAATTCACCGCTGCACAAAATTCACCGCTGCACATTGTGTGAACTGACAGGTTCTCTGTGGCCGTTATTCAATGAATAGCGGCCGCAGGAAACTGACATGTCAGTTTTCCGTGCGGCCGGATGGAATCCTGCCCGGAGCGTATAGTATGTGTATACACTCCGGGTGGGATTCCATTCATTCACATACAACGTATGGGTTGTATAAATCACGTCCGTTGTTGCAAATTGCAACAACGGCCGTGATTTATTTAACACATACTGTGCGTTGTGTGAACATAGCCTAATCCTGAATAATCTCTTTAAGTTAGATGAATGATCTCTATAGCTCCAGATAAGATACCTGCAATAATTTATGATAAAGATCTATTATTAGTGTAGATGTAGCAGAGCTGAATTTGTCATTGAGTTGTATCCTACGAATGCCATATAAATATGTGTATGACACAATAAGACTCCTTCATGCTAAATGACAGGCTCGGCTCTGCTACATCTGTAGGCTAGCACATGCAGTTCTCTATCTGTGATTAGTGGCACAGTTTGCTGTCCCTGTGTGGAGCAGGTGAGCTGATGGGACTGTATGGGGTCCTGCACCCTGCGGGGGGTACACATACCGTCTCCATCCCAGTCATGTCCTATGGTGTAATATACGGCTCTATAGTTACACAGTGAGGAGCGGCCGCGGTGTGTGATCCCGCTGCGACTATTTTACATTCACTGCATGGATCACTGAGAACAAATATTTGACTTCCTTTCTCATCCAAGTCTCGCTGATCCATAGTAAAGCTCCGCTACCATCTCTGCCACCGCTACCACCAGCACCCGCAGCACCTCCACCACCACCACCACCAGCACCTCTGCCAGCACCTCCACCAGCATCTCCAGCACCTCCACCAGCACCACCACCACCACCTCCGCCAGCACTTCCACCACCACCAGCACCTCCACCAGCACCTCCACCAGCACCACCACCAGCACCTCCGCCAGCACCTCCGCCACCACCAGCACCTCCACCAGCACCTCCACCACCACCACCAGCATCTCTGCCAGCACCTCCACCACCACCTCCGCCACCACCAGCATCTCCAGCACCTCCACCAGCACCACCACCGCCAGCACCTCTGCCAGCACCTCCACCACCACCTCCGCCACCACCAGCATCTCCAGCACCTCCACCAGCACCACCGCCAGCACCTCCGCCACCACCAGCACCACCACCACCGCCAGCACCTCCACCACCAGCAGCACCTCCGCCAGCACCTCCACCACCACCTCCGCCACCAGCACCTCTGCCAGCACCTCCACCAGCATCTCCAGCACCTCCACCAGCACCACCACCTCCGCCAGCACCTCCACCACCACCAGCACCTCCACCAGCACCTCCACCAGCACCACCACCAGCACCTCCGCCAGCACCTCCGCCACCACCAGCACCTCCACCAGCACCTCCACCACCACCACCAGCATCTCTGCCAGCACCTCCACCACCACCTCCGCCACCACCAGCATCTCCAGCACCTCCACCAGCACCACCACCGCCAGCACCTCTGCCAGCACCTCCACCACCACCTCCGCCACCACCAGCATCTCCAGCACCTCCACCAGCACCACCGCCAGCACCTCCGCCACCACCAGCACCACCACCACCGCCAGCACCTCCACCACCAGCAGCACCTCCGCCAGCACCTCCACCACCACCTCCGCCACCAGCACCTCTGCCAGCACCTCCACCAGCATCTCCAGCACCTCCACCAGCACCACCACCTCCGCCAGCACCTCCACCACCACCAGCACCTCCACCAGCACCTCCACCAGCACCACCACCAGCACCTCCGCCAGCACCTCCGCCACCACCAGCACCTCCACCAGCACCTCCACCACCACCACCAGCATCTCTGCCAGCACCTCCACCACCACCTCCGCCACCACCAGCATCTCCAGCACCTCCACCAGCACCACCACCGCCAGCACCTCTGCCAGCACCTCCACCACCACCTCCGCCACCACCAGCATCTCCAGCACCTCCACCAGCACCACCGCCAGCACCTCCGCCACCACCAGCACCACGACCACCGCCAGCACCTCCACCACCAGCAGCACCTCCGCCAGCACCTCCACCACCACCTCCGCCACCACCAGCATCTCCACCACCACCAGCACCTCCACCGCCACCAGCATCTCCTCCACCAGCACCTGCACCACCACCACCACTGGAGAGAATACACCACTTCCTGCAGGACATACAGCAGCTGATAAGTAGACTGGAGAGAATACACCACTTCCTGCAGGACATACAGCAGCTGATAAGTACTGGATGACTGGAGATTTTTAAATAGAAATATAAACAGATGTCTGGCACTTTCTGGTACTAGTTGATTTGAAAGATTTCTTTTTGTTTCAGTGAAAAGGAGTTGAACTGCAATACCGCACACAACCTGAGGATAGGGGTGGCGCTGTTTATGGAAGAAGATATTTTTTCTAATCCTGAAGAGCCCCTTTAAGGAGTGTGACCTATGGCCCCAGCACATAATGAATGCATCCTGCCGAGGTGCGCGCTCTCCTTCCCTGTGCCGCCACTCATCCCCACTAACCAAATATCACGTTTCATATTAAATACCCTGCAGTCAGCGCCGGCAACAGCAAGAACAGCAAATCAATATGGCACTGCCCGCCGCAGCACACTCAACTCCCCACCTAATATTTCATGAAGTCAGCGGCATTGGCGGCGGTCCGCGCACCGGCTCTAAGGTTAAACATCCTTTATTCAATCCCTCCCAACACTACATCATCTATAGACGGGAAGAACCAGGGGAGCCGAGTCATTTACATCCCCGGCAGCCTCCGCTCCGTCATACCGCAATCCCTCCCAGAAACCAGGGAGAACCTCCAGGAGGGGCAGAGGCCCCCTATAAGGGGAGGGTCCCCCCAATAATAGGCTGTTCAGTTTCCCTGCAGCGACACCACTGGAGACATGAAGCATTACATAACGCCCATAGAAGTCAATGGGTTGCCAGTGTAATGTAGGGATAGGGAACCTTTGGCCCACCAGCTTTTGCAAAACTACAATTCCCATCATGCCTGCACAGCCAAAGCTGAAGGAATTGTAGTTTTGCAACAGCTGGAAGACCAAAGGTTCCCTATCCCTACATTACACTGACAACCCATTGACTTCTATGGGCGTTATGTAATGCTTCATGTCTCCAGTGGTGGCGCTGCAGGGAATCTGAACCCTATCCCTGGTGTCATGCATGGACATGCTGGGTCCTCCAGAGATAGAGACGCTCTTTATAGGTGCTTGCTGCTCAGCTCCTCCCATATATACAGGACACACCCCCAACTGATGCTATTGGATGCACAATATTGGACCACCCTTCCGCAGACCAAACCCCGGACCCCCTGTAGTGTCTGCTGAAGAATACATTGCTGCGTATAGAAGCCCCTTTTATATCTGGATGCAATGTATTATTGGTGGATGACAGACATGTTATCCTCCAGCAGATGTAGCAGAGCTGAGTGCGTCAATGGCAGGCATGTTATCCCCCAGCAGATGTAGCAGAGCTGAGTGCGTCAATGGCAGGCATGTTATCCTCCAGCAGATGTAGCAGAGCTGAGTGCGTCAATGGCAGGCATGTTATCCTCCAGCAGATGTAGCAGAGCTGAGTGCGTCAATGGCAGGCATGTTATCCTCCAGCAGATGTAGCAGAGCTGAGTGCGTCAATGGCAGGCATGTTATCCTCCACCAGACGTAGCAGAGCTGAGTACGTCAATGGCAGGCATGTTATCCTCCAGCAGATGTAGCAGAGCTGAGTGCGTCAATGGCAGGCATGTTATCCTCCAGCAGATGTAGCAGAGCTGAGTGCGTCAATGGCAGGCATGTTATCCTCGAGCAGATGTAGCAGAGCTGAGTGCGTCAATGGCAGGCATGTTATCCTCCAGCAGAAGTAGCAGAGCTGAGTAAGTCAATGGCAGGCATGTTATCCTCCAGCAGATGTAGCAGAGCTGAGTACGTCAATGGCAGGCATGTTATCCTCCACCAGACGTAGCAGAGCTGAGTGTGTCAATGGCAGGCATGTTATCCTCCACCAGATGTAGCAGAGTTGAGTACGTCAATGGCAGGCATGTTATCCTCCAGCAGATGTAGCAGAGCTGAGTGCGTCAATGGCAGGCATGTTATCCTCCAGCAGATGTAGCAGAGCTGAGTACGTCAAGGGCAGGCATGTTATCCTCCAGCAGATGAAGCAGAGCTGAGTACTGTACGTCAGTGGCAGGCATGTTATCCTCCACCAGATGTAGCAGAGCTGAGTACGTCAATGGCAGGCATGTTATCCTCCACCAGATGTAGCAGAGCTGAGTGCGTCAATGAGGGGAAACAGGGTTCATTGTATATAGGAATGTCTGACAGTTTCCAAAAAATATAAGAAACAAAGAAAATTTTGCAAAATATTCAGTCTACTAAAAAAAACAAAAAACACAGCAACATAGTCAGCTCTGCTACATCTGTTTTAGTTGCACCTTTAAAAAAATAAAACTTTAAGTGTCACTGTCGTATTTTTTTATTTTTATTTTTTAAGAAGTCAATAGTCCAGGCGATTTTAAGAAACTTTGTAATTGGGTTTATTAGGTAAATCTGCCATTATCTGCATTCAAAGAGACTTTCCCCAGGTCCCTTCTCCCTCCTCTCTCTCATCCACTGCTCATTATCAGGAAATGATTACATCAGTCGAGCCCTGTGTAACCTATGGAGAGGGGAGGGGGAAATTAGTCGCCAGCAGAGAGCAGAGAACAAAGGATTAGACAGTGGGACCTGTGTGAAAGCCAGTATTCAGAGGTCAGAGAGGTCAGTGCTGACTTTAGAGGAGATAGCCCGGTGATGTAGCTGTAAATTAACTCGTTGTTGTCCTGTTTTGGTGCCTCATCTCTCTCCACCCCTCCCCTCTCCATAGAGAACCATGAAGACAGGGGGGAGAGCTTCAAACTATTTTTTCATGATAAAAATGGATTTTTCGGCTAATAAACCCAATTACAAAGTGATTTAAAATCGCCTGGACTATTGATGTCTGAAAAAAAAAAAAATTAAAACGTCAGTGACACTTCAAATTTAGACGCCTCCTTTATTACTGGATGAAGTGCGTTTTTGTTGAACGGCAGGCATGTGATCCTCCAGCAGATGTAGCAGAGCTGAGTTTATCATCTGGCACAGTTAATTATGCAATATCTGTGCTTACCAAGAGAAGAGAAGGAAAACCTGCATCAGTTATAAGTGCATAAAATAAACCAGTGACCTAGTCAGCTCTGCTACATCTGTTCTTACATGCATCAGCTCAAGAATCGATTGCCATATCGCCCACAGATATAGCAGAGTTGAGTTTATCAATGAATTGTTTCGTACAAGTCATTTTTTTGTGCTGCTTAACAATTTGGGCTCACCATATAACACATTTAGCTCTGCTACATCTATTTAGATGCAAAGAAAACTCTGTTTATGATTGGTTGTAATGCATTGTGCACCTTACAGTACAGCTTGTTAGCCTCTCCTCTGGAGATATAGACAGATGTAGCAGAGTCTATTATTTGCACCATGCTGTCAGCTCCATGACAAATCCAGCTCTGCTACTTCCAGCAAGTTATAAAGTAAGTTATTAAGTAGCTGTATATACAATGTATCCCTGGAAGAGGATCAGCCCCCCCCCCTCCCCTCTTGGTGTCTGATATTTAATGCGTCCACACGGGAGGCAGAGCGATTATCGCCGACTATGATGGCGTCTCGTCCAGATCCGCCGCCGCCGTCTTCCGTAAATAGTCTGAGATTGCGTTTGTAATGAAAATGTCATTTTAGGAGGCAGGATCTCGCCTGTTGTTACTGTAGCTGAGCTCCGGCAAATGTCACACTTTCTGAGGTTGCTGGAACCTAATTAAATCTTGTTGCAAGCTAAGCCGTCCGCCCGCCGCCACCGCCGCCGCGCAGAGTTACAGCTGCTGGATCAGCGCTGGCAGCCGGCGACCGAGAATTCACCAGACTAGCGTCACGCTCAGCCGACCCCACCCCGAGTGGACTTTGTGGAGTTGGCAGAAAATTTGAGTCCCGCCCCCATGGCTGCCACTGGAGGCGTCAAGGCTCAAGTCACATGATGTAGCGGAGGTGCAAGCTATGGCAGAACTGGTGCAGAGTTAGGTACCAATGGGGGATAGACACCAGGTCTTGGTGCCTCTGTACCCCTACAGCTTTACATCGGGGGTCAAAAGTCTACTGTATAGCAGTATCCCCCAATCTGTAGTTCTCACAATAGGGTATTGTCTCCTGAGACAACACAGTCACAGGATCTTTGGCTACATTCTATCCCCGCCCCCCTGAGTGATGTCATCACCTCTGACCAGCCCCTCCAGCCTACATCACCAAGTATACAGAGATCTTGTAGCTCTCCGATAATCCGTGAATTAGACCGTCTTTATTGCTCAATAGTTAAGCATACAAGCGATGTTTCGGCATCTCATTTGACGTCTTTTTCAAGCAAAGACGTCAATAGAGACATTGAAATGCTGCTTGTATGCTTAACTATTGAGCTATAAACACGGTCTAATTCACGGATTATCGGAGAGCTACAAAATCTCTGTGTACTATCTGACTGGAGAACAAGTCAGAATCTCCTACTTGCCGGCTCCCAGGACACCTAGCAGTGCTGCTCTCTTGTGGACTAGATAGATAGATGTGATGTGACTACAGCTTCCATCTTCCTTGTGCTGAACAATGCCACAGGCAGAGCAGCAGACAGAGGATGAATACATCAGGTGTTACAGCCTCACTGTTGCAATAGTCTGCTGTGAAATATTCTGCAACAGCTCTGGCAGGAGTGCTGTGGGAGGGGACTAGGCAGGGTGGGAGGACTACAGGAATACAGGACTCTGCACCCTCAAAACATGGTGTGGTGCTATATACAGTATACTATATTTTTGGTGCTATATATACTGTATGTGTGGTGCTATATATACTGTATGTGTAGAAAGGGAAGAGACGGCACTCAGAAATAAAGTGAAGATGTATTTTATTCACCCAACACGTGTGGCAACGTTTCGACTCGAGTCGAAACGTTGCCACACGTGTTGGGTCAATAAAATACACCTTCACTTTATTTCGGAGTGCCGTCTCTTCCCTTTCTACGCTACTACTCTGAAGGTACCTGGGGTCGGTTACCTGAGTCGTGCACCCTCAAGCTGGAAGCTTTTTGACTGCAAGTCTACACAGTGCCGTTCTACCCCTTTGTCTGTTTATACTGTTTGTGATGCTATATGTACTGTTCTTGCGGTGCTATATACACTGTATATGTGGTGTGGTGCTATATATACTGTATTTGTGGTGCTATATATACTGTATGTGTGGTGCTATATTTACACTGTATATGTGGTGCTATATATACTGTATATGTGGTGCTTTATACACTGTATGTGTGGTGCTATATATACTGTATATGTGGTGCTATATATACTGTATATGTGGTGCTATATATACTGTATGTGTGGTGCTATATACACTGTATGTGTGGTGCTTTATATGCTGTATGTGTGGTGCTATATTTACACTGTATATGTGGTGCTATATATACTGTATATGTGGTGCTTTATATACTGTATGTGTGGTGCTATATATACTGTATGTGTGGTGCTATATACACTGTATGTGCGGTGCTATATACACTGTATGTGCAGTGCTATATATACTGTATGTGTGGTGCTATATACACTGTATGTGTGGTGCTATATATACTGTATGTGTGGTGCGTTACTTTATACACTGTATGTACTGTACTATATATACTGTATGTGCGATGCTGTATACACTGTGTACTGTACTATATATACTGTATGTGCGATGCTGTATACACTGTGTACTGTACTATATATACTGTATGTGCGATGCTGTATACACTGTGTACTGTACTATATATACTGTATGTGCGGTGCTGTATACACTGTATGTACTGTACTATATATACTGTATGTGCGGTGCTGTATACACTGTATGTACTGTACTATATATACTGTATGTGCGGTGCTGTATACACTGTATGTACTGTACTATATATACTGTATGTGCGGTGCTGTATACACTGTGTACTGTACTATATATACTGTTTGTGTGGTGCTGTATACACTGTATGTGTGGTGCAGTGCTGTATATACTGTATGTGCGGTGCTGTATACACTGTGTACTGTACTATATATACTGTATGTGCGATGCTGTATACACTGTATGTGTGGTGCTGTATACACTGTGTACTGTACTATATATACTGTATGTGCGGTGCTGTATACACTGTATGTGCGATGCTGTATACACTGTGTACTGTACTATATATACTGTATGTGCGGTGCTGTATACACTGTGTACTGTACTATATATACTGTATGTGCGATGCTGTATACACTGTGTACTGTACTATATATACTGTATGTGCGGTGCTGTATACACTGTATGTGCGGTGCAGTGCTGTATACAGTGTATGTGTGATTCGGTGCTATATACTGTATACTGTATGTGTGGCTAGTGCTGCAGTCGGTTGCTGTGACCCCTGAGGAAGCTGCCAGCTCCTTCCAATGACAGAGTAAAGGACGGAAGAGCCCGGAGAAGCCGCTCATCATCTTCACAGCCCTGCGAGTGCAGAACGGTATTGACATAAAATATCAATGATATAAATAATACATTCATTATACTGTAATGAATCTGCACAATAAAATGCAGCATAAATAATGCATCCCCCGCTCTGCACTAACCACCGCGCAGCACTGACACAAAGTGCACTGTCTACACTACAAGTCTGGGGGAGGGGGGGGGGACTTAAAGGGGAACCCCAATGTCTGATGATCATCCCTCCATTCTGTCTGAGGGTCCTCTCCTATGTCAGATAATTCCTGGTGGAGCAATTGCTCATTACTACAAGTTCCAGAATGCATTGCTTTCCCTAAGCTCTCCATCACAGTCCTCCCACCCTGCCCACTCCCCTCCCACAGCACACCAGCATGGTCCCTGCCAGAGTGTCTGCAGAATATTGCTCTACACAGCAGACTATCCCTCCACATTGCAAGTCTACAAACGCTGCTGTATTCCCTGTCAGCTCCTCTGCCTGTGGCATTGTACAGCACAAGAAAGCAATATACTTCTCTACATGCCCCAATAAAGATATTTATGTATACATATATATGAGAGGGAGATGGTGATGTAAGCCGGAGGAGTGGCCACATGATGATATCACTCAGGGGGCGGGGCTAGAGGTGGCAGATCATGAAAAGAGAAAATAAAATAAGGGGTCCTCAGTGGTCCTGGCAATAGATTATCATAGTAAGATGCAAAGGAAGACATTAAAGCAGCTGAGCACGCTCACTAGATTTTCAGCACGCCCAAGGACCAGATGATGACCAGGCTATGAAGGTAGTAGTTATATTCCTGTATATAGGAGCAGTATTATAGTAGTTATATCCCTGTATATAGGAGCAGTATTATAGTAGTTATATTCCTGTATATAGGAGCAGTATTATAGTAGTTATATTCTTGTATATAGGGGGCAGTATTATAGTAGTTATATTCCTGTATATAGGAGCAGTATTATAGTAGTTATATCCCTGTATATAGGAGCAGTATTATAGTAGTTATGTACCTGTATATAGGAGCAGTATTATAGTAGTTATATTCTTGTACATAGGGGCAGTATTATAGTAGTTATATACCTGTATATAGGAGCAGTATTATAGTAGTTATATTTTTGCATATACAGTAGGAGCAGTATTATAGTAGTTATATTCCTGTATATAGGAGCAGTATTATAGTAGTTATATTCTTGTATATAGGAGCAGTATTATAGTAGTTATATTCTTGTATATAGGAGCAGTATTATAGTAGTTATATTCTTGCATATAGAAGCAGTATTATAGTAGTTATATCCCTGTATATAGGAGCAGTATTATAGTAGTTATATTCCTGTATATAGGAGCAGTATTATAGTAGTTATATTCTTGCATATAGAAGCAGTATTATAGTAGTTATATCCCTGTATATAGAAGCAGTATTATAGTACTTATATTCCTGTATATAGGAGCAGTATTATAGTAGTTATATACCTGTATATAGGAGCAGTATTATAGTAGTTATATTCTTGTACATAGGGGCAGTATTATAGTAGTTATATTCCTGTATATAGGAGCAGTATTATAGTAGTTATATTCTTGTATATAGGGGCAGTATTATAGTAGTTATATTCCTGTATATAGGAGCAGTATTATAGTAGTTATATTCCTGTATATAGGAGCAGTATTATAGTAGTTATATTCCTGTATATAGGAGCAGTATTATAGAAGTTATATTCCTGTATATAGGGGGCAGTATTATAGTAGTTATATTCTTGTATATAGGGGCAGTATTATAGTAGTTATATTCCTGTATATAGGAGCAGTATTATAGTAGTTATATTCCTGTATATAGGAGCAGTATTATAGTAGTTATATTCCTGTATATAGGAGCAGTATTATAGTAGTTATATTCTTGTATATAGGAGAAGTATTATAGTAGTTATATTCCTGTATGTAGGAGCACTATTATAGTAGTTATATTCTTGTATATTGGATCAAATTATAGTAGTTATATTCCTGTATAAAGGAGCAGTATTAAAGTAGTTATATTCCTGTATATAGGAGCAGTATTATAGTAGTTATAGTCTTGTATATAGGGAGCAGTATTATAGTAGTTATATTCCTGTATATAGGAGCAGTATTATAGTAGTTATATTCCTGTATATAGGAGCAGTATTATAGTAGTTATATTCCTGTATATAGTAGGCAGTATTATAGTAGGTATATTCCTGTATATAGGAGCAGTATTATAGTAGTTATATTCCTGTATATAGGAGCAGTATTATAGTAGTTATATTCCTGTATATAGGAGCAGTATTATAGTAGTTATATTCTTGTATATAGTAACAGTATTATAGTAGTTATATTCCTGTATATAGGGAGCAGTATTATAGTAGTTATATTCCTGTATATAGGAGCAGTATTATAGTAGCTATATACTGACAACATTATTAAATTGTTGGTTTGGATGACAACTACTTCATTTGTTTTCCATCTTCTATATCTATTTATAAGCCCATTAAATGGCGGTGCAGTAAAGCAGGATGCTGCGCAGTAATTGGCTGGGCTCTGACTCTCGCGTTTCAGGTACAGAAGTAATAATGTTTTAGCTGAGATCTGGTATTTAATGAGCCTAAATGTAGTTAATTGCTATGTATTCCGCACACAGAACAAGATTATCCTTTAATTAAATGTAATTTTTAGTTAGCAGCAGTGCGGAGTGTTATTTCGCTTTTCCCGTATGTTCGGCGCTCTCCTCCAACGCTTTCCTTAAATGTTGTCCTCTTAACATTGTTTCTCTCCGCCGCTGTTTTCAACAAATGAAATCCGCCGTGATCTACAGGCAATTAATGTGATATTTAATTAAACATTTGCGCTTTCTTCATAAACTGCAGGGTTTATGTTTTCGGAAACGTATTAAACGCGGCCCCGAGACACATTCTGGCTGGGAAGAGGCCCCGGCGATTGCTCAGATCTATGGAGAGCGCGATACACCCCAGGATATAGTATACACGTGGTCAGTGTATCTAAGCCAAGTAGGCATGATATAGTCTGATTGGTATCTGTAGCCCTATATGTTCACTGTCTAATTAGCTGCTGTATCTAAGCCTGTAGTGATTGATACTGTCTCATTGAAAGTTGTATCTCAGCCATTTAAATAATACTTTCTATTGAGTATTGTGTATCGAAACCTATCATATGTGATACTATACTAATGAGTATCTAAGCTATGTATGACATTGTGTGATGTATCTAAGCCTAATATATGTAATACTGTCTGAATCTTTGGTAAATCTAAACTGATCATCTATCATACTGCCTGGTGTATCTAAGCAAATTATGTATAAGAATGTCTGTTAATCTGTTGAATCTAAGCCTATGATCTATGATACTCTCTGGGGTATCTAAGCCTATCAAATTTAATAATGTTTGCTGACCTTGTATATCTGAGCCTATTGCGTATAATGCTTCCTGATTAGGTGCTGTATCTAAGCCTATCCTGTATAATACTGATTGATAAGGTAATGTATCTAAGCTTATCCTATGCTGTCTGCTTATCTGACATATCTATGTCAATCATCTGTCATACTGTATGGTGTATCTAAGCCTATCAAATCAACTCTGGTAGTCGACCTGACGTATCTAAGCCTATGATCTCTGATATGTGATACGGCCTGTTGGATTTAGGCCTATTGTGTATAATCTTATAATCTTTTATACCATTTGTTGTATCTGTGACCATCGTCTAATACCGTTTTAATTGGTGGTGTATCTAAGCCTATTATATGTGATATTGTTTGGTGAGGTTGTAAGTCTAAGCCTATCATGTGGGATACTGCCTGCTGATCTGGTGTATCTAAGCCTATTAGCTGTAATTCTGTCTGCTGAGTGGCCGTATCTAATCCTATTATGTGTGATACTGTTAACTGTATCTAATCCTCTAATGTGTGGGACTGTCTATTAGCTCTTGTAGCTATGGGAGATGATGAGCTGGAATATCTAAGCCTGTCTAATGAGCTGCTGTATCTAAGCCCAGTATGTGCTATACTGTTTTTTGAGCTTGTGTGTCTAAGCCTAGCATGTTTGATACTGTCTCCTGTTCTGGTGTATCTAAGCCTGTCATGTGTGATACCCTCTACCCTGCTAATGTATCTAAGCCCACCATGTGAGATACATCATCAGTTGTATCTGGGGGGGGGGGGCTGCTTCATCCAGGAGAAGAGATTAGTATTAATGATCTATGCCTCGTTCTCGGTACGCAGCTCAACGCCGGGTCACACACTTGTCACCATTTGTAGCTGAAAAAAAATCATTAAAACCAGCGGCCACAGGGTCTCGATGGGCTCGGAAGCAGCGGGTCAGCGGCATCCATAGCAGACAGGGGCATGATGGGAACTATAGATGAGGACAAGGACCTACAATGCATACAGCATATGGAGGGAGGCACGAGGCATGGGGGACCTCACTGACCATCAAGCTGTTTCCTTATTACATTCTCAGTGATGGCGGCATGTGCGTCAGTCTTGGGGGATGGGAAGAGAAGCACAGGACCTTACATAGATTGGGAGCAGTGGTCGGTGGCATTGAGGATCAGCACAAGAGGGTGATCCCATTTTCCCATTTTTATCCTTGCTCTACCAGCACTGAAAATGGAAAATGTAAGCCCCGCCCCCGAGGAACGAACCCATATGGAAGAAACCCCACATCATTGACCAATTCCCCCCCCCCCTCCCATTTCCAGCATTGTCCCTACTAAACTAGAACAGTTGGTGGGTATGTCTATCCTATGTATGGCCTGGCCAGCACTGCCCCCAACCATCAGGATATTGCCCCGGCAACTGGTCCCTTCCGGAGTGTGTCCCTGACCCGTTAGACAGTGCCAAGTGACGTCAAGGAGACCAGGGACGTTGCAGGCCCCTGTCACAGGCTAAGCAGAGTTGTGTTGCCATCATGGGGGGGGGGGGGTTGATTGGCAGGTGTTCCTCCCATTCAGTCCCAAGTGTTTCCCCTGGGATCAGAGCTTCTGGACCTGACCTATGACCCTCTATATAGTGTGTGACTGCCTGAACTACCCTGCTGGTTATTGAGTTTGTCTCTTGCCTGCTACAGTGTCTATTGCTCTTATCTTTTACCCTTGACCTTGCTCTGTGTTCCCGGCTATTCTTGCTTGCTTCCAGCCCTGACCTTTTCCTTCTGTCTTTGGACTTAGTTTTTGCATTGTTTTTGTACTGTGCTGCCCGATTGTTGTCACCGGGATGGCTGACTCTCCTTGTCTGCATTATACATTCCACATATCCGGGTTAGGGACGGTTGCCCAGCTGTACGCTGCCATTTAGGGCAGATTGCGGCAAGTAGGCAGTTGTCGTCCTCTCCTCCGATACACGGTGCCGTCCTCTCCTCCGATACATAATGCCGTCCTCTCCTCCGATACACGGTGCCATCCTCTCCTCCGATACACGGTGCCGTCCTCTCCTCCAAAACACGATGCCGTCCTCTCCTCCGATACACAGTGCCGTCATCTCCTACCATACGCGGTGCCGTCCTCTTCTCCGGTACACGGTGCCGTCCTCACCTCCGGTACACGGTGCCGTCCTCTCCCCCGGTACGCGGTGCCGTCTTCTCTTCCAATTTGCGGTGCCGTCCTCTCCTCCTAAACGCGGTGCCGTCCTCTCCTCCTAAACGCGGTGCCGTCCTCTCCCCCGGTACAGAATGCCGTCTTCTCCTCCGGTACACAATGCCGTCTTCTCCTCCGGTACACGATGCAGTCTTCTCCTCCGGTACACAATGCCGTCTTCTCCTCCGGTACATAATGCCGTCTTCTCCTCCGGTACACAATGCCGTCTTCTCCTCCGGTACACGATGCCGTCTTCTCCTCCGGTACACAATGCCGTCTTCTCCTCCGGTACACAATGCCGTCTTCTCCTCCGGTACACGATGCCATCCTCTCCTCCGGTACACGATGCCATCCTCTCCTCCGGTACACGATGCCATCCTCTCCTCCGGTACACAATGCCGTTTGCTTGGGTGAATTACAAAACAAGAATTCAACAAGTAGAAGAGGGGAGAGAGGGGCGAGGTTCTCATTGATGGGATTTGTCCGCCGGCAGGATATAAAGGGACGGGGCGAGGGGAGCGCTGTCTTGTCGAGCACTTGAAGAAATGCTGTCAACATAATTACTTCTTGCTCATTTGCATAATAGGCCCGGCTCTGACAGCCATAAAGCGAGGTGCATAAGGAAGATTAACAAGTGGCGGCCGGGCTGTGTCAGGTACAAGAACTGAGAACCATAGGGGCAGTCACTGGATCATCCGAAGCTTAATCTCATTGGAGAGGTTTAGGATGGATGGAGCCGGGGTCCGGCAATTACAGCTACTGTACGGTGGTCACAGAGATTTAACCCTATCGATGCTGAGACCCTGGCGCTTAGAGTATACAGAGTTTTCTCTTACATCCTACTGTTCATCCTGAGCCTCCTGGTTTATGAATAGAATTATAAAATTACAGTAAAGACTGACACATGTAAAGGTCAAGCATTAGGGGGGCAGGTGACATCACTAACATCACCGTAACCATTCTGAAGGGTTAAAGGGATTGTTCACCTAATGTTTTTCCTTCAAATCAACTGGTGCCAGGAAGTGCCTGAGATTTATAATTTACTTCTAATAAAAAAAAATCTCAAGTCTTCCAGTACTTATCAGCTGTTGTATGTCCTGCAGGAAGTGGTGTGTTCTCTCAGGAGCAGGAGAGGTTTTCTATTTGCTGCTGCTCTGGACAGTTCCTGACATGGACAGAGGTGGCAGCAGAGAGCACTGTGTCAGACTGGAAAGAATACACCATTTCCTGCAAGACATACAGCAGCTGATAAGTAGTGGAAGACTGGAGATTTTTTAATAGAAGTAAACTACAAATCTCTGGCACTTTCTACCACCAGCTGATTTAAAAGATTTTTTGGGGGGTGAACTACCCCTTTAATAGAGCAAAATGCAAGTTTTTTTTAAAATGCTTTTAAGCGACAGGTAAGCGATGAACAATCTTCCCATTCCCTTACAGCGAGCAGCGAGAAGTTGTGCCGCTCTCGGGAGACGCACCTGTAATGTTCTGCAGACATGGCAGCAAAGTTGTGCCGCTCTCCAGAGACGCACCTGTAATGTTCTGCAGACATGGCAGCAAAGTTGTGCTGCTCTCCGGAGACGCACCTGTAATGTTCTGCAGACATGGCAGCAAAGTTGTGCTGCTCTCCGGAGACGCACCTGTAATGTTCTGCAGACATGGCAGCAAAGTTGTGCCGCTCTCCAGAGACGCACCTGTAATGTTCTGCAGACATGGCAGCAAAGTTGTGGAGCTCTCCGGAGACGCACCTGTAATGTTCTGCAGACATGGCAGCAAAGTTGTGCCGCTCTCGGGAGACGCACCTGCAATGTTCTGCAGACATGGCAGCAAAGTTGTGTTGCTCTCCGGAGACGCACCTGTAATGTTCTGCAGACATGGCAGCAAAGTTGTGCCGATCTCTGGAGACGCACCTGTAATGTTCTGCAGACATGGCAGCAAAGTTGTGCTGCTCTCCGGAGACGCACCTGTAATGTTCTGCAGACATGGCAGCAAAGTTGTGCCGCTCTCCAGAGACGCACCTGTAATGTTCTGCAGACATGGCAGCAAAGTTGTGCTGCTCTCCGGAGACGCACCTGTAATGTTCTGCAGACATGGCAGCAAAGTTGTGCCGCTCTCGGGAGACGCACCTGTAATGTTCTGCAGACATGGCAGCAAAGTTGTGGAGCTCTCCGGAGACGCACCTGTAATGTTCTGCAGACATGGCAGCAAAGTTGTGCCGATCTCTGGAGACGCACCTGTAATGTTCTGCAGACATGGCAGCAAAGTTGTGCCGCTCTCCAGAGACGCACCTGTAATGTTCTGCAGACATGGCAGCAAAGTTGTGCCGCTCTCCAGAGACGCACCTGTAATGTTCTGCAGACATGGCAGCAAAGTTGTGCCGCTCTCGGGAGACGCACCTGTAATGTTCTGCAGACATGGCAGCAAAGTTGTGCCGCTCTCGGGAGACGCACCTGTAATGTTCTGCAGACATGGCAGCAAAGTTGTGCCGCTCTCCGGAGACGCACCTGTAATGTTCTGCAGACATGGCAGCAAAGTTGTGCCGCTCTCCAGAGATGCACCTGTAATGTTCTGCAGACATGGCAGCAAAGTTGTGCCGATCTCAAGAGACGCACCTGTAATGTTCTGCAGACATGGCAGCAAAGTTGTGCTGCTCTCCGGAGACGCACCTGTAATGTTCTGCAGACATGGCAGCAAAGTTGTGGAGCTCTCCGGAGACGCAATTGTAATGTTCTGCAGACATGGCAGCAAAGTTGTGCCGCTCTCGGGAGACGCACCTGTAATGTTCTGCAGACATGGCAGCAAAGTTGTGCCGCTCTCCAGAGACGCACCTGTAATGTTCTGCAGACATGGCAGCAAAGTTGTGGAGCTCTCCGGAGACGCACCTGTAATGTTCTGCAGACATGGCAGCAAAGTTGTGCTGCTCTCCGGAGACGCACCTGTAATGTTCTGCAGACATGGCAGCAAAGTTGTGGAGCTCTCCGGAGACGCACCTGTAATGTTCTGCAGACATGGCAGCAAAGTTGTGCTGCTCTCCGGAGACGCACCTGTAATGTTCTGCAGACATGGCAGCAAAGTTGTGCTGCTCTCCGGAGACGCACCTGTAATGTTCTGCAGACATGGCAGCAAAGTTGTGAGGCTCTCCGGAGATGCACCTGTAATGTTCTGCAGACATGGCAGCAAAGTTGTGCCGCTCTCGTGAGACGCACCTGTAATGTTCTGCAGACATGGCAGCAAAGTTGTGCCGCTCTCCGGAGACGCACCTGTAATGTTCTGCAGACATGGCAGCAAAGTTGTGCCGCTCTCGGGAGACGCACCTGCAATGTTCTGCAGACATGGCAGCAAAGTTGTGGAGCTCTCCGGAGACGCACCTGTAATGTTCTGCAGACATGGCAGCAAAGTTGTGCCGCTCTCCAGAGACGCACCTGTAATGTTCTGCAGACATGGCAGCAAAGTTGTGCCGATCTCAAGAGACGCACCTGTAATGTTCTGCAGACATGGCAGCAAAGTTGTGCCGCTCTCCGGAGACGCACCTGTAATGTTCTGCAGACATGGCAGCAAAGTTGTGCCGCTCTCGGGAGACGCACCTGTAATGTTCTGCAGACATGGCAGCAAAGTTGTGCCGCTCTCCAGAGACGCACCTGTAATGTTCTGCAGACATGGCAGCAAAGTTGTGCCGCTCTCCAGAGACGCACCTGTAATGTTCTGCAGACATGGCAGCAAAGTTGTGCCGCTCTCGGGAGACGCACCTGTAATGTTCTGCAGACATGGCAGCAAAGTTGTGCCGCTCTCCAGAGACGCACCTGTAATGTTCTGCAGACATGGCAGCAAAGTTGTGCTGCTCTCCGGAGACGGACCTGTAATGTTCTGCAGACATGGCAGCAAAGTTGTGAGGCTCTCCGGAGACGCACCTGTAATGTTCTGCAGACATGGCAGCAAAGTTGTGCTGCTCTCCGGAGACGCACCTGTAATGTTCTGCAGACATGGCAGCAAAGTTGTGCCGCTCTCGGGAGACGCACCTGTAATGTTCTGCAGACATGGCAGCAAAGTTGTGCCGCTCTCGGGAGACGCACCTGTAATGTTCTGCAGACATGGCAGCAAAGTTGTGCCGCTCTCCGGAGACGCACCTGTAATGTTCTGCAGACATGGCAGCAAAGTTGTGCCGCTCTCCGGAGACGCACCTGTAATGTTCTGCAGACATGGCAGCAAAGTTGTGCTGCTCTCGGGAGACGCACCTGTAATGTTCTGCAGACATGGCAGCAAAGTTGTGCCGCTCTCCGGAGACGCACCTGTAATGTTCTGCAGACATGGCAGCAAAGTTGTGCCGCCCTTGGGAGACGCACCTGTAATGTTCTGCAGACATGGCAGCAAAGTTGTGCCGCTCTCCAGAGACGCACCTGTAATGTTCTGCAGACATGGCAGCAAAGTTGTGCCGCTCTCCAGAGATGCACCTGTAATGTTCTGCAGACATGGCAGCAAAGTTGTGCTGCTCTCCGGAGACGCACCTGTAATGTTCTGCAGACATGGCAGCAAAGTTGTGGAGCTCTCCGGAGACGCAATTGTAATGTTCTGCAGACATGGCAGCAAAGTTGTGCCGCTCTCGGGAGACGCACCTGTAATGTTCTGCAGACATGGCAGCAAAGTTGTGCCGCTCTCCAGAGACGCACCTGTAATGTTCTGCAGACATGGCAGCAAAGTTGTGGAGCTCTCCGGAGACGCACCTGTAATGTTCTGCAGACATGGCAGCAAAGTTGTGCTGCTCTCCGGAGACGCACCTGTAATGTTCTGCAGACATGGCAGCAAAGTTGTGCTGCTCTCCGGAGACGCACCTGTAATGTTCTGCAGACATGGCAGCAAAGTTGTGCCGCTCTCCGGAGACGCACCTGTAATGTTCTGCAAATGTCTCCACAACTACCTGTGAAGTTTCGCAGATCCTACAACTCTCCATAAACTTGCCAGACTGGTAAATACTTTGCAGGTCCCTGGAGATTCGGCTGTAAATGTTCCGGACATCCAGATAAGCATCAACATGTCAGCTTCCTTGCCGGCTCGGTGCAGATGTGCCGCACCTTCAGCATCCGCCGTCCTCCGGGGAGGCAGCAGTCATGTTCAGCCCATCTTCAGCTGAGAACAGAACATGCAAATGGCTGCGGCATCTCTGGAGACGGACACAGCTCTTCAGATCAGCCTCTAAATATAGATGGATGTTTACTCTCTCCCCATCTCCTCTCCTGTTACAGCTGCATCTTCCCTATGCCGAAAAGCTGAAACCGAGCAGATGAAGCAGCCAGAGCACTGTGATCCTATAATAGTGCCAGATGGTGCTACTACTGTACTACTATCATATAGTGCCTTAATAGAGAACATATTACAGTGCCAGATGGTGCTACTACTATACTACTATCATATAGTGTCTTAATAGAGAACATATTACAGTGTCATAAAGTACCACTACTATACTACTATCATATAGTGCCTTTATAGAGACATTATTACAGTGCCATATAGTGTGAATACTGTACTACTACCATATAGTGCCTTTATAGAGAACGTATTACAGTGCCACTACTATACTACTATCATATAGTGCCTTCATAGAGAACATATTACAGTGCAATACCATACCACTGCTGTACTACTATCATATAGTGCCTTAATAGAGAACATATTACAATGCCATAACTGTACTATCATATAGTGCCTATATCGAGACATATTACAGTGCCATATAGTGTGAATACTGTACTACCACCACATAGTTCCTTTATAGAGAACGTATTACAGTGCCACTACTATACTACTATCATGTAGTGCCTTTATAGAGAACATATTACAGTGCCATATAGTGTGAATACTGTACCACTACCATATAGTGCCTTTATAGAGACGTATTACAGTGCCGCTACTATGCTACTATCATGTAGTGCCTTTATAGAGAACATATTACAGTGCCATACAGTGCCGCTACTATACTACTATCATATAGTGCCTTTATAGAGACATATTACAGTGCCATATAGTGTGAATACTGTACTACCACCACATAGTTCCTTTATAGAGAACATATTACAGTGCCACTACTGTACTATCATATAGTGCCTTTATAGAGAACATATTACAGTGCAATACCGTACCACTACTGTACTACTATCATAAAGTGACTTAATAGAGAACATATTACAGTGCCATACAGTACCACTACTATACTATTATCATATAGTGCCTTTATAGAGAACATATTACAGTGCCACTACTGTACTACTATCATATAGTGCATTTATAGTGAAGGAGATGAAAGTACCCTACAATGCCAATACTGTATTCCTATTAAATAGTGCCTTTATAGAGAACATATTACAGTGCCATACAGTACCACTACTGTACTACTATTATATAGTGCCTTTATAGAGAACATATTACAGTGCCACTACTGTACTACTATCATATAGTGCATTTATAGTGAAGGAGATGAAAGTACCCTACAATGCCAATGCTATATTCCTATTAAATAGTGCCTTTATAGAGAACAAATTATAGTGCAGTACACTGCCACTACTTTACTACTATCATATAGTGACTTTATAGAAAACAAATTATAGTGCAGTACACTGCCACTACTTTACTACTATCATATAGTGCCTTTATAGTGAACATATAACAATACCATACAGTGCAATGTCAATACTATACCACTATCATATAGACTCTTTATAGAGAATATATTACAGTGCCATAAAGTGGCAATACTGTACTACCATCATATAGTTCCTTTCTAGGGAACATATAACAGTGCCATACAGTGCCAATGTGGTACTACTACAATACAATGTCTTTATAGTGAACATACTCTAGCACCATACTGTACATTGCCAATCCTATACCACTATCATATAGTGCCTTTATAGTGAACATATAACAATACCATACAGTGCCAATACTGTACTACTATCATATAGTGCCTTTATAGTGAACATATAACAATACCATACAGTGCCAATACTGTACTACTATCATATAGTGCCTTTATAGTGAACATATAACAATACCATACAGTGCTAATACTGTACTACTATCATATAGTGCTTTATAAATAGTGAGCACATAGCAGTACTATATATCATCAACCGCCATCACCATAAGATTTCAATGTTGTTGTTCTTTTTCCTTTCAAACTTTCCACCCAGAACGGAGCACAGAAATGACTTTTTCAGTTTTCACCACTGACGTCAAAACGCCTTGTATGGCGGCAATAATTATAAAGTTTGGAGCCAGGCGGGAATATATTTCATAGAAATGAGGACAATGGAGTGACGGGTTATTTATACCGCGCTGTAGAGGAAAATAAATCACAGGTAAGCGGAACAGACCTGCCAGAAAGAAGTAACAAGACTCTGATCAGCTTCATATAACCGGACGACTCCGCAATAGCGCTAATCGCAGTCAGATTGTACTAGGTTTTTTTAGCATTTATTTATTTGGTTTATTTCTTTATGGCGCCTGGTGAGACCAGTCAGTCCTACCATTGTTTTTATAGAGTTGTGTATATATTTTATATTTATTTATTATTGCTATTATTATTGAGCTTTGTATGATGTGTGACATGTGGTGGAAATTGTTGAGCACTGTTTGGCAGTAATATTTAAGCTCTGTATGATGGTATTATTGGAGCACTATATGTTGCTATTATTTGAGCACTGTTGGTAGTAGTATTTAAAGGAGAAGTCTGGCAAAAATTGTTAGCTTATTTTATTGCCCCCCAAAAGTTATACCAATGACCAATATACACTTATAACGGGAAATGCTTATAAAGTGCTTTTTCCCTGCACTTACTACTGCATCAAGGCTTCACTTCCTGGATAACATGGCAATGTCCCTTCGTGGATAACATAGTGATGTCACTTCCTGGATAACATGGTGATGTCACTTCCTGGATAACATGGCGATGTCACTTCCTGGATAACATGGTGATGTCACTTCCTGGATAACATGGCGATGTCACTTCCTGGATAACATGGCGATGTCACTTCCTGGATAACATGGCAATGTCACTTCCTGGATAACATGGCAATGTCACTTCCTGGATAACATGGCAATGTCACTTCCTGGATAACATGGCAATGTCACTTCCTGGATAACATGGCAATGTCATTCCTGGATAACATGGTGATGTCACTTCCTGGATAACATGGTGATGTCACTTCCTGGATAACATGGCAATGTCACTTCCTGGATAACATGGCAATGTCACTTCCTGGATAACATGGTGATGTCACTTCCTGGATAACATGGTGATGTCACTTCCTGGATAACATGGTGATGTCACTTCCTGGATAACATGGTGATGCCACTTCCTGGATAACATGGTAATGTCATTCCTGGATAACATGGTGATGTCACTTCCTGGATAAAATAGTGATGTCACTTCCTGGATGACATGATGATGTCACTTCCTGGATAACATGGTGATGTCACTTCCTGGATAACATGGCAATGTCACTTCCTGGATAAAATGGTGATGTCACTTCCTGGATAACATTGCCATGTTATCCAGGAAGTGACATTGCCATTTTATCTAGGAAGTGACATCACCATGGTATTCAGGAAGTGACATCACCATGTTATCCAGGAAGTGACATCACCATGCTATCCAGGAAGTGACATCACCATGGTATTCAGGAAGTGAAGCCTTGATGCAGCAGTAAGTGCAGGGAAAAAAGCACTTTATAAGCATTTCCTGTAATAAGTGTATATTGGTGATTTAAATAACTTTTGGGGGACAATACAATTTTGTAATAAAAATTTTCGCAAGACTTCTCCTTTAAGATCTGTATGACTGTATTACTGGAGAACTATATGGTGCTATAATTTGAGCACTATTTGGCAGTAGAATTTGATCTCTGTATGATTGTATTATTAGAGCACTATAGGATGCTATAATTGGAGCACTATTTGGTAGTAGCATTTGAGTTCTTATTGAAGCACTATATGACACTATTGTTTGAGCACTACTTGGCAGTATGATGGTTTCTGTATGATGGTATTATTTGAGCACAATATGTTACTATTATTTGATCACTATAATTGCTATTCTTATTCTTTATTTATTTTAAGGCGCCCTTGGTAGTATTTTAGCTCTGTATCATCATATTATTGGAGCTCTATATGTTTCTATTATTTGAGCATTGTTTGGTAGTAGTATTTAAGCTCTGTGCCATTATATTATTGGAGCACTATATGACACTATTATTTGAGCACTGTTTGGCAGTAGTATTTGAGCTCTGTATGATATTATTGGAGCACTATATGTTGCTATTATTGGAGCACTATATGTTGCTATTATTTGAGGACTACATGTTGCCATATATCCTAGTAGGGTATAGTGACATCATACAGGGGAGTCCCCAGTGGAATCCCCCCGAGTCACAGTGGGAGCCCTTACATTCACAGACTGGAGGAGAGACCTGACTGTGCCCCTCAGCCTTAGTCCTGGGCTCCTCATGAGGGGCTGAGACTTTTGGGTCCAGACATGGCCACATCCTGAGGTGAATGGTTTGTAGAGAAGGTAATACTGGAAATGATGCATGCTGGGATTTCTGGTGCGGACCGCCATACCGTGCCATAGAGAGATTGTGGATGTAACATTCTGGGATGGCCGGAGCTCTCCATGCGGAACAAACCCTCTTTTAATTTGATCCTGGGAGCGCGCGGCTTTCATCTGCTATTCCGTGCCATCACGTTCCGTCTCCGTAACCTTATGCTAAACACATTCTTTTTTATAACAATTAGATTTTTTCCCCTTAAGCAGTGGAATGGAAAATAACATATTTTAATTACATTTATTAACATTTCACTATCAATTTGCATATTTATCTTTCTAATTTAAAATGAAAGGAGAATTGGATGTTGATCAGTGTTCCCCAACTGCTATGTGACCTAATTTCTAATGTCTGCAACTCCTCTTCCATTATAGCAAATGGGAAGGGGGGGCTCAGCTCCTGGCGAACCAAAAGTCTCAGTCAGACACTGGGTGACAACCACTAAGTGCCACCACCCCCTCTAGAGGCAGCAATCCAGTACTACACATCTGCACCCCCCTCTAGAGGCCGTCACCCAGTACTACACATCTGCACCCCCTCTAGAGGCGTCACCCAGTACTACACATCTGCACCCCCTCTAGAGGCCATCACCCAGTACTACACATTTGCACCCCCTCTAGAGGCCGTCACCCAGTACTACACATCTGCACCCCCTCTAGAGGCGTCACCCAGTACTACACATCTGCACCCCCTCTAGAGGCGTCACCCAGTACTACACATCTGCACCCCCCATAGAGGCCATCACCCACTACTACACACCTGCACCCCCCATAAAGACAGTCACCCAGTACTTCACATCTGCACCCCCTCTAGACGCCGTCATCCAGTACTACACACCTGCACCCCCCCTAAAGGCAGTCACCCAGTACTACACATCTGTACCCCCTCTAGAGGCAGCAACCCAGTATTACACATCTGCACCCCCTCTAGAGGCCATCACCCAGTACTACACATCTGCACCCCCTCTAGAGGCCGTCACCCAGTACTACACATCTGCACCCCCTCTAGAGGCCGTCACCCAGTACTACACATCTGCACCCCCCATAGAGGCCGTCACCCAGAACTACACATCTGCACCCCCCATAGAGGCCGTCACCCAGTACTACACATCTGCACCCCCCATAGAGGCCGTCACCCAGTACTACACATCTGCACCCCCTCTAGAGGCAGCAACCCAGTATTACACATCTGCACCCCCTCTAGAGGCTATCACCCACTACTACACATCTGCACCCCCCATAGAGGCCATCACCCACTACTACACATCTGCACCCCCCATAGAGGCCGTCACCCAGTACTACACATCTGCACCCCCATAGAGGCCGTCACCCAGTACTACACACCTGCACCCCCTCTAGAGGCCGTCACCCAGTACTACACATCTGCACCCCCTCTAGAGGCGTCACCCAGTACTACACATCTGCACCCCCTCTAGAGGCTATCACCCACTACTACACATCTGCACCCCCCATAGAGGCCATCACCCACTACTACACATCTGCACCCCCCATAGAGGCCGTCACCCAGTACTACACATCTGCACCCCCATAGAGGCCGTCACCCAGTACTACACATCTGCACCCCCCATAGAGGCCGTCACCCAGTACTACACATCTGCACCCCCTCTAGAGGCTATCACCCACTACTACACATCTGCATCCCCCATAGAGGCCATCACCCACTACTACACATCTGCACCCCCCATAGAGGCCGTCACCCAGTACTACACATCTGCACCCCCCCTAAAGGCCGTCACCCAGCACTACACATCTGCACCCCCCATAGAGGCCGTCACCCAGTACTACACATCTGCACCCCCCATAGAGGCCGTCACCCAGTACTACACATCTGCACCCCCCATAGAGGCCGTCACCCAGTACTACACATCTGCACCCCCCATAGAGGCCGTCACCCAGTACTACACATCTGCACCCCCCATAGAGGCCATCACCCACTACTACACACCTGCACCCCCCCTAAAGGCCGTCACCCAGCACTACACATCTGCACCCCACACTAGAGGCAGCAACCCAGTACTACACATCTGCACCCCCTCTAGAGGCCGTCAGCCAGTACTACACGTGCGAGATCCTGTGGTGTCGGAGGGGGGGCGCAGGATCCTGTGGTGTCGGGGGGGGGATCCTGTGTTGTCAGGGAGGGGGGTACGGGATCCTGTGGTGTCGGGGAGGGGGGTACGGGATCCTGTGGAGTCGGGGCATCCAGTTGTTTCGGAGGGGGGGGTGCAGGATCCTGTGGTGTCGGGGGGGGGGGGGAGTTGGGGTGCAGGGAGCACTGACACTTTGTTACCGCCGCTCCTCACATGCTGCTTTCTATGTTCACACTGAGAAGCCGCGGCTCCCGCTGAGCTCCTCACAATTCGGTAACACAAGAAACCTTTTCTTATATTCATCAGAGCCCAATATTCCTGCGCAGCTTCATCTGCACTGAATGTGAATGACAATTAGAGAAGGATAGAAGGGGCTGAGGACGCCCGAATCTCCGCTCCTTCACTCTGTCACCCGCCATGATTTATGGTCAGGACTTCACCATTCTCCGGCAGAAGATTCAGCGTCTTCTCCGCCATGATTATAAATGATATGGTTAACTTTTATGCATACATTTATACATGTTCCGTAGTTAGGAAGCTCTCTAGATCATTATAACTGCACATTCACCGAAGCTTCATTGGCTCTTTAGATGTCACAGGGGTCATTTATCAACCGCAGGAACGGGAAGCCCAGGGACAAATGTTATTTTCTCCTCTTGCTTTGTGACATTTCGTAACTATGATTACATAGCTGGCTCTACTGTTCTACAGAGAAGTTATAAACTGTGCAGAGGAGGCGGACACCAAGGTGGGGGGATAACGGCACAGAGATAGCGGCACGGTGACAATAACTCTCATAGGTCATAGAATGGTAATGTAAGAACAACAGAGAACAAGAGTTGGTGTACAGATCTGTCTCCTATCAGTAAAAATATAACTACTATAATACCGAACCTCACATATGAGAATATATCTACTATAATACTGCCCCCTACATACAAGAATATAACTACTATAATACTGCCCCTATATAAAAGAATATAACTACTATAATACTGCCCCTATATAAAAGAATATAACTACTATAATACTGCTCCTATATACAGGAATATAACTACTATAATACTGCCCCCTACATACAAGAATATAACTACTATAATACTGCCCCTATATAAAAGAATATAACTACTATAATACTGCTCTTATATACAAGAATATAACTACTATAATACTGCTCCCTATATACTGGAATATAACTACTATAATACTGCCCCTATATAAAAGAATATAACTACTATAATACTCATCCTATATACAAGAATATAACTACTATAATACTGCTCCTATATACTGGAATAAAACTACTATAATACTGCTCCTATATACAGGGATATAACTACTATAATACTGCTCCCTATATACAGGAATATAACTACTATAATACTGCTCCTATATACAAGAATATAACTACTATAATACTGCTCCTATATACAAGAATATAACTACTATAATACTGCTCCTATATACAGGGATATAACTACTATAATACTGCTCCTATATACAGGAATATAACTACTATAATACTGCTCCCTATATACAAGAATATAACTACTATAATACTGCTCCTATATACAGGAATATAACTACTATAATACTGCTCCCTATATACAGGAATATAACTACTATAATACTGCTCCTATATACAAGAATATAACTACTATAATACTGCTCCCTATATACAGGAATATAACTACTATAATACTGCTCCTATATACAGGAATATAACTACTATAATACTGCTCCTATATACAGGGATATAACTACTATAATACTACTCCCTATATACAGGAATATAACTACATATATTACATATAATACCGCCTTCTCTGTATAAGACTATAACGTTGTAGCATTCGTTATCTGGGTCTCACCGTATTCAGCATTGAGGTAATTATCAGTAAACAATGCCCTTAGACTGTGCTCCCCGCTCTGTCGGTGCGGTGTTACCAGGACCTATAACCATAAAGAGACCTCCTATAAATCCGGCTTCTATTAAAGTCTCGCAGAGAGGAAATATCCACAAGTCAAAATAATGTTATTCTGCTTTCAGCTGGGATGTGAGCGGGGATGGCGCCATACTTCACCTCTTCTCTGTTACCTCTGGAAGTCTTTGAAAAGCTTTTCCCACTCCACAGAGATCTGGGTTCATGCCAGGAGCTTAGATACGGCTGACTATCTGCAGCTCGAGGGCCGTGCACAGGGTATTGCGGTATACGCTTATCCATTGTGCCCATACATTGCCATATGCTGCTTCCGTAATATGGAATACATCTGTGAGGAATCCACTCTGTGTGCATCTATATAGAAGTATAGTATGGGCGATGAGACGGTATGAGCAGCATGTCACAGATCTGTACCACACACTGTATACTCTGTCAATACCATTATATGGCAGTATTATCTGAGCTTTGTATAGTTGTATTATTTAAGCACTGCATGGTGGTTTTATTTTTAGCACTTTCTGACTATATTGTTTAAGCACTGCATGGTGGTGATACAAGTACTGTATGGTGGCCTTACTTGAGCACTATAGGGTGGTATTATTTAATAACTATAGGTAAATTGTTTTTTTTTAACTTTGTATATGTCTATTTTTAACACTATATGTTGCTATTATTTATGCACTCTATGGTTGTTTTATTTAAGCATTGTATGATGGTATTATTTAAGAACTATAGGTAACTTGTTTTTTGTGCTTTGTATGGTGGTGTTATTTACATTTTGTATGGGGGTTTTATTAAAGCACTACATGTGGTATTATTTACACACTATATAGGATTATGATTTACATACAGTACGGTGGTATTATTTGGCAGTATTTAGCGTGCTAATTGTGCAGTGTATGGGAGTATTATTATTTAGACACATATTAAACCAGTGTGTAGCACTATATCATGCTCATAACTCATCCCTGTTTGGTTATTGTGTTACTATATGGGGGTAGAACACATATTGACTCTTGCATTCTGTATCTTTCTTTATTCATTTTTGTCCCATTTAAAGGCAATGGAAAAAAGTGAATGCTTATTTACAGAAACAGCGCCACTCTGGTCGAGTATGGTATTGCATCTTAGCGCCGCCATTCATACATCCAACTCTTATATGGAGGTTAGTACTAGGTTGTTATGTAAATAATAGGTGAATAAATGCATAGGCGCCATAAGATACCAGGATTATCCAGGTGGCGGGGAGCGCTCCTGCCACGGCCTGTGATATTATTATACAGGATTGGATATATGGATATATGGCGCACAGTCGGATCCCCTTAGTGTCCTGCACATACAAGAAATAAGAAATATAGTCCCACGCACGGGGAGAGAACGCTTCCAATCCCTAAATCACGGCTGAGTAGCAGCTACGACCGCCCGGGGATCGGTAAATCTCATGGATTTTCTCTTATGTGACATTTACATCTTCATTTCTCGGGATCCAGAATAGGTATTAGTGTATGCATAAATTCTGATGGCTCTCCCCACCTGACAAGGGAATCTATGCTTAATGGCCGCCAGTCAGGGAGGGAAATTAAAAGGCCCACGGCGTCATTTCATTCAGAGAGAAACCGTCATGGCAGAAACAGATCCCATATAGAGGTGTATCACATGGAGAAGTATCTACCTTCTTATAGAGTCTTATACATAAAGAGGCTGCAACATGATCCTCCTCCTCCCCTCTCACAGCACTGAGAGAAACTGCAACCGCATCTCCCCCCCACCCCCATCTTCTTTGTTTTATTACTCTAGATTAGTGTTTCCCGACCTCAAGATCTCTAGATGCTGCAATGCCTTGACATATAGGGGCTAGAGGGGTCAGGACATTACTCTCCTCCTCCTCCCCTCTCACAGCATGCAGACTCACATACACTGAAGGAGAACTGCAGCCACATCTCCCCCCTCTCTATCTTCTGTATTGCTTTTCATGGGATCAGTTTTCCCCCAACTTGTGGACCTTTAACCCTTACTAGACCACAATTTCCATCATGCCCTTACAGCTTTTGACTCCCTACATGATGGTATTTTTGTAGATTTGGTTGAAAGTCACCAGTAGGAGAAAACTGCAAGGCGAGGCGAGTAGGTGAGGCAAGGGTGCAGAGGTAGCAGATGCAGCTGGCGCCCCCTAGTGGAGGGGCCTGAGCAGGGCATACCCCTGCCACATTGGGGCCCACATGCTTTCTTATTAACCCTGTACAACCACAACCCCAGTCAGGAGACTAAACTCTACTTTCCCTTAGTCCATATTGACGTCCTTCCTACTTTTGCACACGTGAAATTTACAGAATGTAGTATTGGGTGGAAATGGTGGCCGTCCTGCTATGGTCTCCAGTAATAAGGAACCATCGTCATCACTTATCTGTGAAGCAGAAGGTCACCTTGTTATCGGCCTGATACTGGGGTACAATGGAGGGTCCGTGGCCCTAGTTACTGCAGCTCCTTCCATTGCTGGATCCAGCCTCGCCGTCTCTTTCCGCCGTCTCTTTCCGCCGTCTCTTTCCGTTGTCTCTTTCCGCCGTCTCTTTCCATTGTCTTTCCGCCGTCTCTTTTTGTTGTCTCTTTCCGCCATCTCTTTCCACCGTCTCTCTCCTCTATCTCTTTCCGCCGTCTCTTTCCGCCGTCTCTTTCCGCGTCTCTTTCCGCCGTCTCTTTCCGCCGTCTCTTTCCGCCGTCTCTTTCCGCCGTCTCTCTCCTCCATCTCTTTCTGCCGTCTCTTTCCGCCGTCTCTCTCGCCGTCTCTCTCCGCCGTCTCTTTCAACCATCTCTTTCCGCCATCTCTTTCCACAGTCTCTCTCCTCCATCTCTTTCCGCCGTCTCTTTCCGCCGCCTCTTTCCGCCATCTCTTTCCACCGTCTCTTTCCGCGTCTCTTTCCGCCATCTCTCTCCGCCATCTCCTGGCACCTCCCTTTGTCTTGTCTCCATTCCTCATATCCCTTCTCTCAGCTCAGTTTTTCTGAAGGCGATTCATCTCTTAATGAATTCTTCCAGCTGCCACAAGTCTTAAAAGCAGACGTATTATTTTTAATTACAAAGCTGAAGGCGTTCATTACCAGCCGAGGAGATGACCAAACTTTTCTATCCAGTTGGGGGGGCGGTTAATAAATATTCAGGCCTTGTCTTTATAACTTGTCTTATAAACCTATCATCCGGTCTATGATGATGAGATCCAAGCTCTTAAAGGGGGTGCTTACTTTACTTGACGATGAGTCTTCCTACTACTGAATCCTGTAGTGATCGGTGTAAGAGCCTGAAAGCAACTGTTCTCCTTCTCTGCAGCACCCCCACAGGTGAAATAAAGTATTACACTGCCCAGTGGATGTCCATGTGAGGCCTAATAGTCTGTATAGTCTGGAGGAAAGAAGGGAAAGGGGGGACATGATTGAAACCTTTAAGTATGTTAAAGGACTAAATAAAGTTCAGGAGGGAAGTGTTTTTAGTAAAAAAAAAAACTGAGCTCAAGAACAAGAGGACACAGTGAGAGGTTATCTGGGGAAAAGAACAGAAGCAATTTGAGAAAATAGTATTTTACTGAAAGAGTAGTAGATACCTGGAACAAACTTCCAGCAAAGGTGGTTGGTAAATCTACAATAACAGAATTTAAACACGCCTGGGATAGACATACATCTATCCTAAGATAATAAGAAAGGAAATACTAAAAGGGCAGACTAGATGGACCCAGTGGTCTTTTTCTGCCGACAATCTTCTATGTTTCTAATAAGGATGCGCTGGACCCCTTCCCCCATCAATCACCAGGAAGGCTACTTCTTTCCATACAAATCAATGGCTTGGATCGGCAAGAGTAGGGACCATTCTTACTTAGCCGGTCCCCACTTTAGCTGATAGACAGGTTTTCTGTTCTGTATCACACACTTATTTAGGACAATGCAATACAAACAGGATTGGTCTTACGGCATGCGGTTGGGACAAATTTTTTGAACTTTCTTAGTGTCAAAAAGTTGGATGGTGCAGTAAGTTTTTGGCATTGATAAGGGTGCAATATTTATTAGAGGTGCCTTATTATAATAGGGATAAGTGTGGGGGCCGGGACTGGGTAACCTTCATCTGTTCCCCCTCCCTGGTGTAGGGGAAGATTATTTTCTAACATTTAAGGGGTACTCCAACATTTTTTTTCCAAATTAACTGGTGCCAGAAAGTTATGCAGGTTTGTAATCTCCAATCTTCCAGTACTTATCAGCTGCTGTATGTCTTGCAGGAAGCTACTATGTCCTGTCCATGTCAGCAACTGTCCAGATCAGGAGAGGTTTTCTATGGGGATTTGCTGCTGCTCTGGACAGTTCCTGGCATGGACATAGGTGGCAGCAGAGAGCAGTGTGTCAGACTGAAAAGAATACACCACTTCCTGCAGGACATACAGCAGCTGATAAGTACTGGGAGGCTGGAGATTTTTTTTTTAAAGAAGCAAGTTACGATTCTGTAAAATTTTCTGGCAGCAGTTGATTTAAAAAAAAAAAAAAAAAACTTTAATTTTAGCGTTAACCAATAACCATCAGCAGCCATAAATAGCGATCACACACAACACCCGGTAATGTAGCAATAAGACATAATACTATAAACCACCATCAAGACATAACGCTACGTCTCCACATTAGACAGGAGGACGGTGATAAGAAAACGCCATTTGGAAATAAAAGGAAATTAGGGATGAGCCATAATGAATGTTCAGCTCATTTCATTCAATGTTACATCGCAGACGACTAATGCGATAGAAGAAGAAGAGATGGAAGACGTCGCACTGCAAGGGTTGGATGAGACCTGGAGACACAGCTATACTTGTCTATGGGCTGTGCAGCAATTCAAGTGAATGAGCTGCAGTACCAGGGGCCGCCTATAGATCAGGGTGGCGCTGTTTGTGGAAGAGTAGATGTTTTTCTAATCTTATAACATTGTAATAGTATAACATGCATTACCAGCCTCTCATAACCTGAACTGATCCCTCCGCAGTTTGCTAAATTGCGATCAATGTACAAGTAACCCGGCCGTCGGTTGCGATGGAGGAATTGATCTGACATATTGACTCGTCTGTTATCTCCTATGGGCTGACAACTCAATACTTAACCCCAGGGATCGATTTGCTAATGAGGATGATGAATTAGCCTTTAAGTAGCCAAAAGTTGCCCTGGACAGATCTTCTTGCTGCGGTTCCCAGTGTCAGCGAATGGCCGAACGTGAAAAGCAATGGAGTTCTTAAATTTATCTCTGCTTATTCTTAAAGACACCAATAAGAACATGACTGAAAGTCAATGCTGTGACCTCCACTAAAAAATACTGCTTTCCATTGGAAGGCGCTGTGTGTGGTGACCCCTAGTGACACCTTATGTACATTATAATGGATGTACCGCCATATAGTGCCAAAATGACCATAATATTCAGTGCCAAATTATACTAACATATAGTGACTGTAATAAAAAAGTGTACAGTTCCCAGTGTCTCTGCCATCATACTCATACATAATAACACCATAGGGAGCTTCTATACCAGTATACCAGCTCCATGACTAAAGCCAACTAATACCAGGGCAATACAATGGCTAAATAATACCGCATGGTGGTTACAAACCTCCAGTACCAAGCCATCTGCAGCATCCCTTCTTCATAGATAGTGGATGTGACTGCACACAATTATAGGGGAGATCTCTATATAACCTATTAGAGAAAATGGACAACATAGAGGGGGTCCTTGCTTAGGCCCACATTCTTTTATCTAGGGCTGAGACCTAGTGTATGACAGTGGTTCCTGTTCTGAAGGGCTTGATCTATTCAATACATAGATGGGTATTGTTTTTTATAATCAATATGTAGTACCAATTTCCACCTGTAGTGGCTGCTGATAATGAAATGGATAACCATTGGTTTGTACGGTCAATATGTAATACTATTTTCCACCTGTAGTGGCCTCTGACGAGGCAATGGATTGCCATTGGTTTGTACGGTCAATATGTAATACTACTTTCCACCTGTTGTGGTTGCTGATGAGAAAATAGATGACCATTGGTTTGTATGGTCAATATGTAATACTACTTTCCACCTGTAGTGGCCGTTGATGAGGAAATGGATGACCACTGGTTTGTATGGTCAATATGTAATACTCCTTTCAAACTGTAGTGGCCGCTGATGAGGCAATGGATGACCATTGGTTTAGATGGTCAATATGTAATACTATTTTCCACTTGTAGTGGCCGTTGATGAGGAAATGGATGACCATTGGTTTGAATGGTCAATATGTAATACTATTTTCCACCTGTAGTGGCCGCTGATGAGGAAATGGATGACCATTGGTTTGTACGGTCAATATGTAATACTATTTTCCACCTGTAGTGGTAGCTGATGAGAAAATAGATGACCATTGGTTTGTATGGTCAATATGTAATACTACTTTCCACCTGTAGTGGCCGCTGATGAGGAAATGGATGGCCATTGGTTTAGATGGTCAATATGTAATACTATTTTCCACCTGTAGTGGCCGCTGATGAGGAAATGGATGACCATTGGTTTGTACGGTCAATATGTAATACTATTTTCCACCTGTAGTGGTAGCTGATGAGAAAATAGATGACCATTGGTTTGTATGGTCAATATGTAATACTACTTTCCACCTGTAGTGGCCGCTGATGAGGAAATGGATGACCATTGGTTTCTATGGTCAATATGTAATACTATTTTCCACCTGTAGTGGCCGCTGATGAGGAAATGGATGACCATTGGTTTGTATGGTCAATATGTAATACTATTTTCCACCTGTAGTGGCCGCTGTGTTTATCTAAGGGTTTCTCTGGAATGAGAGTGCCCCTTTAAGGCCAGCTCTGCCTCCATTGATGGGGCCCTGGCTCCCAGGCAGCAGTCATCACATTGATCATCCCTTTGCCGTTCATTAGTCCATTGATGTACAATTTGTATCAATACGTCACATTTTTTCCTTTTGTAAAAACATAATTTTTGGCTACAAGGAGGAAGTTAAGACGAAGCGTTTGAAACCGGGACAAGAGGAGAAGGTAACGTGATCATGTACGAAGGAGAGCCCAGGAGAGCGCCGCCGCCGTCCGCTCCGCCTCTGTACCCCACATTCAAAAACTAAAGCAAAACTTTAGAAACAAAAATTCAAAATTCCCCCGGCGCTGGTTTCTCCAGCAGAGCCGAGGATCGCTGCTCCGGAGGCAGAAGCCGTTTTCCCCAGGAGTTAATTAAGTCAGTTTCGGAATGGCTGCTTTATTTTAATCAGCATTCATCAACTCTTCCCAACTTTGTTTCCTTGCCTTGATCACATTGTAATTGTAGTCATGTCCTGGCGGATTTCTGCGAGGTTTTTTTTTTTGGCGTAACAAGAGGACGGGAATTTCATTAGGAGACTATTCTGATGTGAATTAATAATGCGCCTTACCCTTTCTGAGGTCAGCGGCGGCTGCAACCTGCCATTTTCTCTCAGCTCCAAAGTTTCTTTGCGCGAGAAAGAGTAAAAGGTTCCTTACGGATATTTTGTATGGGAATTTTTTGTTTCCTTGGGACGCGTCGCTCTGCTGTACTACACGTGATGGAAGATGCAACCTATCAGGATGGACGGGAGAGGCTTGGCACTGTAACTAGCAGAGGAGTTCCATCTTCTTTTTTTTTCTTTTTTTTTTTACCATTCCCAGTTTTTCAAAAAGTTAATATCCCGCCATATAGTGCCCACATAATTCTGCCATCTATAGCCCAGATATACCATAAAATACAGTATATGACATAGATAATTCCTCCACAGAATGACCAAATGATATTCAAAATCCAGACAATCCGTTAGGCCTTAGTGTCTAGATTCTACTACCATATACATCCCACATAATACTGTAATGCAACCCCCAAGTTATGCTACAGTATTTTTAGCACAGGTAATAATTCCCACATCAGTTTGCCACATATATCCCAGATAATGCCATCAAATAATAATATACAGCCATACAGTGTACAGTACTTCCCACAAAATACAGCAAAAATAATACTGCCAAATGCTGCTTAATAATACTCATTGTTTCTAACTTACTAGAAGAGTTTAATACTTGTCTTATTCTACCATATACTTTCCAAAAAATACTGCAATTCAATCGCTTCATTTATTACCGCCATGTACTACCCACAGAATCCAGGAATTTAGAGACTAGGAAATAGCAACATATAGTGCACAAATATAGAATCTCCACAGTAACTTCTGTGACTATATTATACTGCCATATAGTATGCTTCCCTTATAATACTGCAATTCAATTCCTTAATTTATTTCCGCCATATACTACCTACAGAATCTCGTATTTAAAGCCCGGAAAATAGCAACATATAGTGCCCAAATAATATACAGAATCCACATAGTAACCTCTGTGACTTCATTATACTGCCATATAGCATATGTCCTACATAATACCGCAATTCAGTCCTGAAATAATAGCAACAATATACTGCTAAATAAAACTAGTTGGTTTTAATATAATGCTCATGTATTTACTATTCTACCATATACTTTATAAAAAAAAAATACTGCAATACGGTTTCCAAGCTGAGCTGCTGTACACTAAGTAATGCCAGTACAATTAATGCCGCCATATGTCAGCACCATAATTCTGCCATGTGAAGCCTGTATAATGCCATCATATAGCTCCCACTTACAGAATGCATATATATATATTAATCCACCTAAGTGCCCACATAATTCCGCCATACACTGTACTTCCCACATAATGCTGCAGTTCAGTTCAGAAATAATACCACCACATAAACTGTAGCATAGTAGGAATACAAAGGCAACTCACCACATACTGCTAAATAACAGTGGTTAGTTTTAGTTCTCTCGATATGGTCTGTAATAGTGACACAAGCAGCTTAGCTCTGCTACATCTGCACATGGATATAGCGCTATACTCCCTGTCCTTATTACATGTACATATTACCAGCTGAGGATGACAAGTTCCCTGCATGTAGTTATTAGGCGGCATGTATCTGCCGCGGGGGTACCAGCGCCCTGACCTTCCGGGGAACAACCTGCCTCATTTTTCCGCCCTTCTTCCTGACATTTGGGTGGGGAGGGTTCAGTGAGCACAGAGTTGCGGTAATCTATCTGATAGTTGTAATCAGCGGCGCTGACCTTTTTAATATTCCTGCACTATTCAAATACGGCCGGAAGTGAATGACTCCAAGAGGCGAAGCCCAAGGACGTAAGACTCTGCGTGTGAACTGGGTCATAAACCTTACTACAGAAACACAGGTAGGGCTATGGGACTATGGAAAGCGGCTGATACAATGGAAGCATCATAAACAGGGCTGGTCTATATGGATGCATTGTGCGGTACTATTTATTACAGTCCACAAATAAGAGCATCATACAGTCTGCAAAGTATACAGCCATATAGTGTTCAAGTAGTATAATCATGTACAACTAAAACTACACAAATATACAATGCCCACATAATACAGTCATACAGGGCATACAGGGCATAAATAATAGTCATATAGGGGATAAATAATACAGTCATATAGGGGATAAATAGTACGATAATACAGGGCTCCAATAATACAACCATACAGGGGATAAAATAATACAAATATATAAATAATACTATCATAAGATGCATATATAACTCTAGCATACAGTACCCAGATACAACCATACAGTGCCCCTAAAATACTACCATGCCGTGCCCAAATATTATCATGTAGCATCCAAATAAAACTATCACTTATTGCTTAAAAAAAAAATACTGACATACAGCAAACAAATAATACTGTCATAAGTGCCCAGGTAATACAGTCACACAGCTTCCTATATACATGGGGCATCGCACCCCCTATAGTTATCTCCCTTTAGGTGGCCGATGTAAGGTCTATAATGTGGAGGTCCCACGCAGCCGATCTCTCTCCCCTCCCCCACAGGTGCTCTACCAAGCTAAAATAAAGCAGTCTGAGCGTGCAGGAAAATAAAGCGGTCTGAGGGTGCAGGAAAATAAAGCGGTCTGAGGGTGCAGGAAAATAAAGTGGTCTGAGGGTGCAGGAAAATAAAGCGGTCTGAGGGTGCAGGAAAATAAAGCGGTCTGAGGGTGCAGGAAAATAAAGCGGTCTGAGGGTGCAGGAAAATAAAGCGGTCTGAGGGGGCAGGAAAATAAAGCGGTCTGAGGGTGCAGGAAAATAAAGCGGTCTGAGGGGGCAGGAAAGTAAAGTGGTTTGTGGTTGCAGGAAAGTAAAGCGGCCTGAGGGGGCAGTGTTATCATACAGCCCCAGGAATAGAATATGACAGGCTGCTGTGAGGTCTATTGTGTCACTATAATACAGGACAGGAAGTGTTATCATAGGGACACAGTAGGAACAGCACATCTTCTCTGATCTGGAAGCCTGACATGTGATTTCCCAGTATATTTTAGGCTGTCCGTACACCTGACAAGCTGGGTGTAATTTCCCATCATCCTCGGTTCCTTCCCACTCTTCTCTGCATTTCTATCTATGACAGGAAGAAGACAAGACAATAACAGGTCTCCTCGCCGCTTCTGCTCCACTGACTCTCTGCAAATCCGCGTTAATTCACCAAAAAAGCGAAAAACTGCAGTTTTATCTGATGGGTAATTACATGTGTTAAAAGTCTGAAAGCCGTGTATAGAGGAAGATACCGGCCGTGCATAGAGGAAGATACCGGACGTGTATAGAGGAAGATACCGGACGTGCATAGAGGAAGATACCGGACGTGTATAGAGGAAGATACCGGACGTGCATAGAGGAAGATACCGGCCGTGCATAGAGGAAGATACCGGACGTGTATAGAGGAAGATACCGGACGTGTATAGAGGTGGATACCGGACGTGTATAGAGGTGGATACCGGCCGTGTATAGAGGTGAATACCGGCTGTGTATAGAGGTCAATACCGGCCGTGTATAGAGGTGAATACCGGCTGTGTATAGAGGAGGATATGGGGTCGGCCGTGTATAGAGGTGGATACCGGCCGTGTATAGAGGAGGATACCGGGCCGGCCGTGTATAGAGGTGGATACCGGCCGTGCATAGAGGTGAATACCGGCCGTGTATAGAGGTGAATACCGGCCGTGTATAGAGGTGGATACCGGCTGTGTATAGAGGTGAATACCGGCCGTGTATAGAGGTGAATACCGGCTGTGTATAGAGGTCAATACCGGCTGTATATAGAGGTGAATACCGGCCGTGTATAGAGGTGAATACCGGCTGTGTATAGAGGTGAATACCGGCCGTGTATAGAGGAGGATACGGGGTCGGCCGTGTATAGAGGTGGATACCGGCCGTGTATAGAGGAGGATACCGGGCCGGCCGTGTATAGAGGTGGATACCGGCCGTGTATAGAGGTGAATACCGGCCGTGTATAGAGGTGGATACTGGCTGTGTATAGAGGTGAATACCGGCCGTGTATAGAGGAAGATACCGGCCGTGTATAGAGGTGGATACTGGCCGTGTATAGCGGCAGATACCGTCCATACCGTATATTTTCCGGCAGGGACACCGCTAACCCAGTAGAACCCTATGGGCCTGTATATTTTCTGGATTTCCTGATAAGAAATCTAAATACTGGACGTGTAAAGGGGCCTAAGTCTCCATAACCTTAAGGGGGAACTCCAGTGATTTTTTTTTCTTTCAAATCAACAGGTTTCAGAAAGTTATATAGATTTGTAATTTACTTTTATTTGAAAACCTCCAGTCTTCCAGTACTTATCAGCTGCTGTATGTCCTGCAGGAAGTGATGTACTCTCCAGTCTGACACAGTGCTCTCTGCTGCCACCTCTGTCCATGTCAGGAACTGTCCAGAGCAAAAGATGTTTTCTATGGGGATTTGCTGCTGCTCTGGACAGTTCCTGACATGGACAGCGGTGGCAGCAGAGAGCACTGTGTCAGACTGGAGAGAATACACCACTTCCTGCAGGACATACAGCAGCTGATAAGTATTGGAAGACTGGAGATTATTAAATAGAAGTAAATTACAAATCTGTATAACTTTCTGACACCTGTTGATTTGAAACATTTTTTTCCCCGCTGGAGTACCCCTTTAAATGTGAATATTATATCCCTTCAAACGTCCTTAATAAGAAGCTAACTAATCTAAAGGAAACTTCCCAATGTCCGTCGTCAGATGACGTATATATTGTCTCCTATTATATACACTGTATTCTATTTATGTGCTGTTGCTGTTGTTGTTGTTTTTTTACCTTTTTCCTCTTTTTCAGGGACGGAATCTTTAATTGAGTTTCTGTGAAGTAACTTTGTGTTGCGGAGAGCGAGATCAAAGACGTCTCGGGCCGAGGAAATCACACACCTTTATTTATGTGGGGGGAGAGAAGACGCTCTGTGATCTCCACAAAGCAAGAAGAAGATTTGGGAATGAAAAGCAGGAGAAGGCGGAAGGAGGCGGCCGTCGCTGCCACCGCCGCACAGATGAATGATTTTAATTAGAGCGGTCGGAACGGGAAGCAGATTATGCTAATGAGCCGCCGCCGCCGCTTTTAAGGAGCTTATTAAAGTAAAAAAGGACAAAAAGAAAAAAAAAATCACATAATTTCATAAAAGTCCCCAAAAAATTATAATTATATGAAAGGAATTAGGAGCAACATTAAGAAGTTAATAAGACAGGGCCGAGCAGCGGTGTAAGAAGGTGAGTGGTCGGCGGGATTAGCGGATGGATGACAGATCCCCAGACCGGGATAACTCCGCACCAACATTCACTTATTCCTTCTATCTCTAACAGGTTTTACTTTACTTTCTGTTTTCCTAGTTGATTTAAAAAAAAAAAAATTATTTTAATATTTACATATTTAAACATATTTTATGTTTTTATATATTTTTAAGTATTTTTTTATTAGAATTTATTGCATTTTATTTGTCATTATTTTATAGATTATTTACATTTGTTTTTATGTTTCAGAATAAGCACTGGAGCAATTTTTAGCCCATGGAGTCACATGCCAAACCACGCCCCTTTACTGATAAGCCACTCCCACTTCCGGGTAAGCTGTAAAAGTAAACTTGGTTAAGAACAAAAAAAAAAAAATGTTTTTTGATGATTTTTAAACTCACAAATAGATAGTGATAATGCACATAGTGATGTCACAGTACAGGGATACTACACAGTTATGTCACAGTACAGGGATACTACACAGTGATGTCACAGTACAGGGATACTACACACAGTGATGTCACAGTACAGGGATAATACACACAGTGATGTCACAGTACAGGGATACTACACACAGTGATGTCACAGTACAGGGATAATACACACAGTGATGTCACAGTACTGGGATACTACACACAGTGATGTCACAGTACAGGGATAATACACAGTGATGTCACAGTACAGGGATACTACACACAGTGATGTCACAGTACAGGGATAATACACAGTGATGTCACAGTACAGGGGGATAATACACACAGTGATGTCACAGTACAGGGATACTACACACAGTGATGTCACAGTACAGGGATAATACACAGTGATGTCACAGTACAGGGATAATACACAGTGATGTCACAGTACAGGGATACTACACACAGTGATGTCACAGTACAGGGATAATACACAGTGATGTCACAGTACAGGGGGATAATACACACAGTGATGTCACAGTACAGGGATACTACACACAGTGATGTCACAGTACAGGGATAATACACAGTGATGTCACAGTACAGGGATAATACACAGTGATGTCACAGTACAGGGATAATACACACAGTGATGTCACAGTACAGGGATACTACACACAGTGATGTCACAGTACAGGGATAATACACAGTGATGTCACAGTACAGGGATAATACACACAGTGATGTCACAGTACAGGGATAATACACAGTGATGTCACAGTACAAGGATAATACACAGTGATGTCACAGTACAGGGATAATACACAGTGATGTCACAGTACAGGGATAATACACACAGTGATGTCACAGTACAGGGATACTACACAGTGATGTCACAGTACAGGGATAATACACACAGTGATGTCACAGTACAGGGATAATACACAGTGATGTCACAGTACAGGTATAATACACAGTGATGTCACAGTACAGGGATAATACACACAGGGATGTCACAGTACAGGGGGTTAATACACAGTGATGTCACAGTACAGGGATAATACACACAGTGATGTCACAGTACAGGGATAATACACAGTGATGTCACAGTACAGGGATAATACACAGTGATGTCACAGTACAGGGATAATACACACAGTGATGTCACAGTGCAGGTATAACACACAGTGATGTCACAGTACAGGGATAATACACACAGTGATGTCACAGTACAGGGATAATACACACAGTGATGTCACAGTACAGGGATAATACACAGTGATGTCACAGTACAGGGATAATACACACAGTGATGTCACAGTACAGGGATAATACACACAGTGATGTCACAGTACAGGGGGGTAATACACAGTGATGTCACAGTACAGGGATAATACACACAGTGATGTCACAGTACAGGGATAATACACAGTGATGTCACAGTACAGGGATAATACACACAGTGATGTCACAGTACAGGTATAATACACAGTGATGTCACAGTACAGGGATAATAGACACAGTGATGTCACAGTACATGGATAATACACACAGTGATGTCACAGTACAGGGATAATACACACAGTGATGTCACAGTACAGGGATAATACACACAGTGATGTCACAGTACAGGGATAATACACACAGTGATGTCACAGTACAGGGATAATACACAGTGATGCCACAGTACAGGGATACTACACACAGTGATGTCAAAGTACAGGGATAATACACACAGTGATGTGACAGTACAGGGGGGTAATACACAGTGATGTCACAGTACAGGGATAATACACAGTGATGTCACAGTACAGGTATAATACACACAGTGATGTCACAGTACAGGGATAATACACACAGTGATGTCACAGTACAGGGATAATACACAGTGATGTCACAGTACAGGGATAATACACACAGTGATGTCACAGTACAGGGATAATACACACAGTGATGTCACAGTACAGGGATAATACACAGTGATGTCACAGTACAGGGATAATACACAGTGATGGGACAACTATGGGGCTTTTATAATAAAACTTAGCTCCTCTCCCCTCTATAGTGATTTGTATTTGATGGAGTTATAGGCCCTATAGCAGCTGCCATGTCTGCCCCCTAGTGGTAGCAGCCCAGTATCCATTAAAGGACAACTGAGGCCCAAACTTTTTTTTAATATGTTATTACTTACGGAAAGTTAGACAAATTTCTAATGTACATTAATTATGGGAAATGCACATATAGGGCTATTTCCCTTAATTTAGTAGATCAGGGAGACTTCAGATTCTCTAAAAAAAGATGACGTCACAAACCAGGGGTGTAATTACGATGGATCGCCAGCAGGGGCACACTATATATAGAAGTCAATAAGTTCCATTGACTTCTATATATAGTGCTCCCCTGCTGGACACTTCATTGGAATTACAATGGATGTGAAGGTAAAGTAATACAGTATACAGTGTTTTTGATTGAATACATTTATGGAATACTTTGGGGAGCAAGTGTCCTTGCTCCCCAAAGTATTCCATAAATGTAATCAATCAGTACATAACAGTAAGCCCGCCGAACTGCCGCCCACCCGCCGCTACCGAACGCCCGCCGCTCTGGACTACACTCAACTACTACTCTCATCACCTGCTCAAAGTATGAGCAGGTGATGGGAGAGTAGTAGCTGGGTTATATCGCTGCCGCTGCCGCTGCTGATGGGCGCAGGGGGAGCCGCTCATCACTGTGCAGCAGCTATCATCCCCCACAGCTCCCCCCTCCTCCTCCGGCCAAACTGTACACTATGTGATGGCTGACTCCCCGCCCGGCAACCGCTCTCCGATCACACATGCCGGCCGGGGACACCAGGAAGCATCAGGAGCCAGCACGTGTGATCGGAGAGCGGCGCCGGGCGGGGAGTCAGCCATCACATAGTGTACAGTTTGGCCAGAGGAGGAGGGGGGAGCGGAGGGGGATGATAGTTGCACAGTGATGAGCGGCTCCCCCTGCGCCCATCAGCAGCGGCAATATAACCCAGCTACTACTCTACCATCACCATGAGAGTAGTAGTTGAGTGTAGTCCAGAGCGGCGGGCGTTCGGCAGCGGCAGCAGGTGTTCGGTAGCGGCGGGCGGCGGGCTTACTGTTATGTACTGATTGATTACATTTATGGAATACATTGGGGAGCAAGGACACTTGCTCCCCAAAGTATTCCATAAATGTTTCAATCAAAAACACTGTATACTGTATTACATTTACATTCACATCCATTGTAATTCCAATGGAGTGTCCAGCAGGGGCGCACTATATATAGAAGTCAATGGTACTCATTGACTTCTATATATAGTGCGCCCCTGCTGGCAATCCATTGTAATTACACCCCCGGTTCGTGATGTCATCTTTTTTTAGGAGAATCTGAAGTCTCCCTGATCTACTAGATTAAGGGAAATAGCCCTATATGTGCATTTCCCATAATTAATGTACATTAGAAATTTGTCTAACTTTCCGTAAGTAATAACATATAAAAAAAATTGTTTTGGCGGGACTTCTCCTTTAAGGCTGGAGTCCTCCTTCAATCAGCATCCTCTCTCAGCCCCACACATAGAATGGATGAGCACCCAGGGGAGCAGATAGACGGCTGTACACAATGCACAGCCAGACCTCCTGGTGTAACGCTCTGTCTCTCTGCAGCACATTGCACAGGATGGAGGCGAGTCCGGATGGGTAGACCTGACTGGATAGCTGAGAACCTTTAATAACGCTATGGATTTTTGTAAGGCTTTAATTTTTTTGTGTTTTGCTTGCTGTCAGCGGCGGCCATGCTCTGTCAGCTCCTGAGCTTAAAACAAGGAAAAGAAAATGAGCTTGAAATTGCAGCATAGAATCCGGAATGAATGCAGGCGGGAGGCCGCCGTGCCAACGTACAGGGCTGCCAGCCACCCCGGATACGCCGTGATTGTCTACAACCCTCCAGCTTTAGTTCTCTCCATTTGCTGCCTGTGTCACATCCACAGGGCAGACAATCACAATGCGCTCATTGGCAGCCGTTAACCCCTTAATCGCCTATACAGACTGCTCCTAAAGGGCTTCACGGTGGGATGGTGATTATTATGGTGTCATTGGATGGTGACTGCACAGTGAATAAGATGGCCAGAGCTAAAACGACAGACCATGAAATACTGAGTACATGCAGTACCCATCACAACCACCGGGTGGCAACATAGAGACACATACAGTATAAACCCCTCCACATAGAGTATAGTAAAATTATGTTTTTCTCCTAGTCAATAGTCAGTATATCTTTTGGGATGTATATTGATCCATGAGGGAAGGGAAGGTAGGACACATCTGTACACATACTCCATGAAGCTATGCTGATTCCTTCACACACATCCTATACAAACAGCAACTAAATGTAGACTAAGACTGAAGGAAAGGAAAGTAGCCCGAGGGTGTACAAAAGAAAAGGGGCGTAATGGTGCAGGAAAATATAACGGCCTGAAAGTGCAGGAAAGTAAAGCGGCCTGAGGGTGCAGGAAAGTAAAGAGGCCTGAGGGGGCAGGAAAGTAAAGAGGCCTGAAGGTGCAGGAAAGTAAAGAGGCCTGAGGGGGCAGGAAAGTAAAGAGGCCTGAAGGTGCAGGAAAGTAAAGAGGCCTGAGGGGGCAGGAAAGTAAAGAGGCCTGAAGGTGCAGGAAAGTAAAGAGGCCTGAGGGGGCAGGAAAGTAAAGAGGCCTGAGGGTGCAGGAAAGTAAAGAGGCCTGAAGGTGCAGGAAAGTAAAGAGGCCTGAGGGTGCAGGAAAGTAAAGAGGCCTGAGGGGGCAGGAAAGTAAAGAGGCCTGAGGGTGCAGGAAAGTAAAGAAGCCTGAGGGTGCAGGAAAGTAAAGAGGCCTGAGGGGGCAGGAAAGTAAAGAGGCCTGAGGGGGCAGGAAAGTAAAGAGGCCTGAGGGTGCAGAAAAGTAGAGAGGCCTGAGGGTGCAGGAAAGTAGAGAGGCCTGAAGGGGCAGGAAAGTAAAGAGGCCTGAGGGGGCAGGAAAGTAAAGAGGCCTGAGGGGGCAGGAAAGTAAAGAGGCCTGAGGGGGCAGGAAAGTAAAGAGGCCTGAGGGTGCAGGGAAGTAAAAAAGCCTGAAGTTGCAGGAAAGTTAAGAGGCCTGAAGGTGCAGGAAAGTAAAGAGGCCTGAGGGTGCAGGAAAGTAAAGCGGCCTGAAGGTGCAGGAAAGTAAAGCGGCCTGAAGGTGCAGGAAAGTAGAGAGGCCTGAGGGTGCAGGAAAGTAAAAAAGCCTGAAGTTGCAGGAAAGTAAAGAGGCCTGAGGGTGCAGAAAAGTAAAGAGGCCTGAGGGTGCAGAAAAGTAAAGAGGCCTGAGGGTGCAGGAAAGTAGAGAGGCCTGAGGGTGCAGGAAAGTAGAGAGGCCTGAGGGTGCAGGAAAGTAAAGAGGCCTGAGGGTGCAGGAAAGTAAAGAGGCCTGAGGGTGCAGAAAACTAAAGCGGCCTGAAGGTGCAGGAAAGTAAAGAGGCCTGAGGGTGCAGAAAAGTAAAGAGGCCTGAGGGTGCAGAAAAGTAAAGAGGCCTGAGGGTGCAGAAAAGTAAAGAGGCCTGAGGGTGCAGAAAAGTAAAGAGGCCTGAGGGTGCAGGAAAGTAGAGAGGCCTGAGGGTGCAGGAAAGTAGAGAGGCCTGAGGGTGCAGGAAAGTAAAGAGGCCTGAGGGTGCAGGAAAGTAAAGAGGCCTGAGGGTGCAGAAAACTAAAGCGGCCTGAAGGTGCAGGAAAGTAAAGAGGCCTGAGGGTGCAGAAAAGTAAAGAGGCCTGAGGGTGCAGAAAAGTAAAGAGGCCTGAGGGTGCAGAAAAGTAAAGAGGCCTGAGGGTGCAGAAAAGTAAAGAGGCCTGAGGGTGCAGGAAAGTAGAGAGGCCTGAGGGTGCAGGAAAGTAGAGAGGCCTGAGGGTGCAGGAAAGTAAAGAGGCCTGAGGGTGCAGGAAAGTAAAGAGGCCTGAGGGTGCAGAAAACTAAAGCGGCCTGAAGGTGCAGGAAAGTAAAGAGGCCTGAGGGGGCAGGAAAGTAAAGAGGCCTGAGGGTGCAGGAAAGTAAAGTGTGACATCATTGTGTGTGATCTTCTTGTGTATTTTCTGGGAACAATGACATCATGTCACATCCACAGGGCAGACAATCACAATGCGCTCATTGGCAGCCGTTAACCCCTTAATCGCCTATACAGACTGCTCTTAACGGGCTTCACGGTGGAACGGTGATTATTATGGTGACTGCGGAGTGAATAAGACGGCCAGAGCTAAAACGACAGACCATGAAATACTGAGTACATGCAGTACCCATCACAACCACCGGGTGGCAACATAGAGACACATACAGTATAAACCCCTCCACATAGAGTATAGTAAAATTATGTTTTTCTCCTAGTCAATAGTCAGTATATCTTTTGGGATGTATATTGATCCATGAGGGAAGGGAAGGTAGGACACATCTGTACACATACTCCATGAAGCTATGCTGATTCCTTCACACACATCCTATACAAACAGCAACTAAATGTAGACTAAGACTGAAGGAAAGGAAAGTAGCCCGAGGGTGTACAAAAGAAAAGGGGCGTAATGGTGCAGGAAAATATAACGGCCTGAAAGTGCAGGAAAGTAAAGCGGCTTGAAGGTGCAGGAAAGTAAAGAGGCCTGAGGGGGCAGGAAAGTAAAGAGGCCTGAAGGTGCAGGAAAGTAAAGAGGCCTGAGGGGGCAGGAAAGTAAAGAGGCCTGAAGGTGCAGGAAAGTAAAGAGGCCTGAGGGGGCAGGAAAGTAAAGAGGCCTGAAGGTGCAGGAAAGTAAAGAGGCCTGAGGGGGCAGGAAAGTAAAGAGGCCTGAGGGTGCAGGAAAGTAAAGAGGCCTGAAGGTGCAGGAAAGTAAAGAGGCCTGAAGTTGCAGGAAAGTAAAGAGGCCTGAGGGTGCAGGAAAGTAAAGAGGCCTGAGGGGGCAGGAAAGTAAAGAGGCCTGAGGGTGCAGGAAAGTAAAGAGGCCTGAGGGTGCAGGAAAGTAAAGAGGCCTGAGGGGGCAGGAAAGTAAAGAGGCCTGAGGGGGCAGGAAAGTAAAGTGGCCTGAGGGTGCAGAAAAGTAGAGAGGCCTGAGGGTGCAGGAAAGTAGAGAGGCCTGAGGGTGCAGGAAAGTAGAGAGGCCTGAAGGGGCAGGAAAGTAAAGAGGCCTGAGGGGGGCAGGAAAGTAAAGAGGCCTGAGGGGGCAGGAAAGTAAAGAGGCCTGAGGGTGCAGGAAAGTAAAGAGGCCTGAGGGTGCAGGGAAGTAAAAAAGCCTGAAGTTGCAGGAAAGTTAAGAGGCCTGAAGGTGCAGGAAAGTAAAAAAGCCTGAAGTTGCAGGAAAGTAAAGAGGCCTGAGGGTGCAGGAAAGTAAAGAGGCCTGAGGGTGCAGGAAAGTAAAGCGGCCTGAAGGTGCAGGAAAGTAGAGAGGCCTGAGGGTGCAGGAAAGTAAAAAAGCCTGAAGTTGCAGGAAAGTAAAGAGGCCTGAGGGTGCAGAAAAGTAAAGAGGCCTGAGGGTGCAGAAAAGTAAAGAGGCCTGAGGGTGCAGAAAAGTAAAGAGGCCTGAGGGTGCAGGAAAGTAGAGAGGCCTGAGGGTGCAGGAAAGTAGAGAGGCCTGAGGGTGCAGGAAAGTAAAGAGGCCTGAGGGTGCAGAAAACTAAAGCGGCCTGAAGGTGCAGGAAAGTAAAGAGGCCTGAGGGGGCAGGAAAGTAAAGAGGCCTGAGGGTGCAGGAAAGTAAAGTGTGACATCATTGTGTGTGATCTTCTTGTGTATTTTATGGGAACAATGACATCATGTCACATCCACAGGGCAGACAATCACAATGCGCTCATTGGCAGCCGTTAACCCCTTAATCGCCTATACAGACTGCTCTTAACGGGCTTCACGGTGGAACGGTGATTATTATGGTGACTGCGGAGTGAATAAGACGGCCAGAGCTAAAACGACAGACCATGAAATACTGAGTACATGCAGTACCCATTACAACCACCGGGAGGCCACATGGAGACACGTACAGCATAAACACCTCCCTACAGAGTATAGTAAAATCATGTTTTTCTCCTAGTCAATAGTCAGTATATCTTTTGGGATGTATATTGATCCATGAGGGAAGGGAAGGTAGGACACATCTGTACACATGTACACTGTACACTCTATGAAGCTATGCTGATTCCTCCACAGACAGGATGTCCTATATACAAACAGCTAGTCACTGACCACACATATGTACTTACTGGAGAAAGCAGAGTGGTAGTTCAGTATCAGACCCAAACTATGAACAGGTGACGGATAGCAGACATGTTTATATCAGATTATAGGATGTGGGCACCCGAGTGGTATATGACTGATCATTTGATTGATGCTGACCGACCTGCTCTGACCTCTATGGCAGTAATCTCCAACATGTGACTCTCTAGCTCTTGTAGAACTACAACTCCCATCATGTCCTGATAGCCTTTGGTATGTCACAGTAACATAATGCAGCACAATGTTATCCAGCCTGTTGTTTTCCAGCTTTTGCAGAACTACAACTCCCATCATACCTGGGCAGATAAGGGCTTTTAAGGCATCATAGGATTTGTAGTTTTTTGCAAAAAAAAAATAAAAAAATACAGAATTGGGAAACACTAATACAAAGGAGGAGGGAGATGCAGCTGCAATGTCTCCATCTCAGTGTATGGGAGAAGGAAGAAGGAGGAGGAGGAGGCGGAGGGTCATCTTGTAGCATCTCTAACTCTGTCCATGTTTCAAGAATGATGGGAGTTGTAGTTCTGTAGTTGCAAAACTACAACTCCCATCATGCCCTGACAGTTGACCAGCTATTGCAAAACTACAACTCCCATCATGCCCTGACAGCTGAGCATCTGTTGCAAAATTAAAATTCCTATGATGCTCTGACAGTCAAATGGATGTTGCAAAACTACTACTCCCATTATGCCCTGACAGCTGAGAAGATGATGCAAAACTACTACTCCCATTATGCCTATCCCATGATGGGGGTTGTAGTTTTGCAATAGCCGGAGAGCTATCGGTTAGAGAACACTGCTCTCTATACGTAGCTGATTATACGATCCTCTGTACCTGGTGTAAGTTATGGATAAACTCCTCTTGAACAGTTTCCTAAAGCGGAACAAGAAATTGTGTTTGAGCTTTTGCGTTCTTATCTCCGGTAAAATATGCGAGTGATGAGCCGGGTCTATAAAAAGATCCAGCAAGCCCATCCCGGCGTCGGCGCTCTTCTCTCGCCGGTAAGCACCGCTAACAACAAGTTTGTGCTCAGAGTTAATTTTGCAGCCATTTCTGATCCCCCACCTGTGAATCATCTTATTATCTATCCATCCCCGGCATTATCTCATCTCTTCCCTCCGCTCTTAGCCATGGGGGTTCTAGAGCAATTTTCACCACATCAGTGTACAGATACAATTCATATCTCTAAGTGGAGAGAGCTCCTAGACGTAGCTGGATACGGAGCTTATGTAGAGCTAAAATACTAAACGACTGCATCGCCGAGATATTTAACCGTTCGGCGGGAGACGCCATCTCTCCCACAATATGAGAAGACTGGGGCGGGGGGAAAAGGAGAAGAATCAGCTGTATTCTGCATTTCTCTCCATACCGCTCAGCAGAAGACGTCTTCCTAGGAGCTCCACCAGCTTACGTCGCAGAAAAAAAAAAGATGAGTTTATTGGCAACATTGAAAGATTAAAGGTTTCTATCCGCAATACCTGCACTGCTTTAAAATCAGGATAATATGTTGGGTTTTTTTTTATTTCGTTGCAGAAGATGAAATCCTTTGCAAATCTCCGGGAAGCTAAGCTGAAAAGTGTTATGAAGTGGTTGGATGAAAAAAAAAAAAAACTATCTTCAGAGTTTATAAAGTTAGTTCTGGAATCCGCTTAAAGTTCATGAGACGATAGCCATTAAAAGGGATATTTGCTTGCAGATCTGTGCATTATTATAGATGTGTCCATCCTCGCCCTTCTGTAAGTTAAATATTTCTATTTCTCACAATAGAATACAATACAATGTTGAAAAACCTTCAACAGGCTGAAGTTCCCACCACAACCACTGGGGGACCATGTATAGATAGATACAGCATAAACACTTCTTGACAGAGTATCACAAAATCATGTAGTTTTTTTTCTAAGCTGCTCATCTCAGGAAAGAAAAAGATGGACACATACACTGTCCAGTCGCTACCTGTCCACATGCATAGTGCATTCTACTTAGCCAGGCATGCCCTACTCTTCTAGATAGAGTCATAGAGTACTTCAGTTATTGTTTACTCTTAAATTGCCATTTACGTCATACTTTGCCAAACTTGAGCCAAACAGTGCTCACAAAGTGATACAATACAGTAAAGAGTACCATCTGTCCATACTGTGCCCCTGTGAAGCTTTATACTAACCAACTAATATGTGGGAGCACCATGGGCTGGGTCCAAAATGATTCATTATTCACAGTGTTTATCTCTTTTTTTTTTCCAGAATGCCTGTTTGATATGTGGGGGTTTAAGCAGTAGGACCCCATTGGACAATACACTTATCCCGTATCTTGTAGATAGATGCGTCATTGGTGGGACAAGCCTTTTAACTGAAGCTTAAGAAATAGTCAGAAACCAGTGGCTTGGCATAACTGGGACTAGATACCACCACATATAGGGTGGATCACATCACAGCCCACTCCTTGAGGGTGGCTTATTTAGTAGTGTCACCACATATGTCACTCCAGTGGTGTGACTAGAAGCTCTTAAAAGTAAATGCAAGACTTATAATGGGTCCCTGCATACAGGTGTGTCCATCCTCACCTTTCTTTGAATTTAGTTAAGGATTCCAATTTCTCAGAATACAAAGTCAATACAACATCAGGGCATGATAGCAAAACCCTCAACCGGCTGCAATACATGTCATAGCCAGTAGGGGCCACATACAGACAGGGGCCCATAGAGACACACACAGCGTACACATCTCCAGATAGAGTATTAGAGTATCACGTTCTAATAATCTGATCATCTCATTACATACACACTGATATACACATATATTATATATAAGAGGGGGGCACATCTGTACCATATGTCTCCTATAACACTGTATTTCCTGGACGACCTCTGCCCCCCTTACAGCTATAGTACGCCTCACCATGAATCTGTCCAGTGAACGTTTACAGGGTAAAGTGGTGAAATATTTGCATCCTCTCACCAGCTTGTATGGTCCTTCAGGCTTGGCTTTCCAGTGCAAAGTCTTCTGGGTATTACCAGCTTGTCTGAATCTGCATTATTTTTCTCTTCATCCCTAATGACAATGAAATACATTTTCATATTCAAGGATTATGGAGCTCTGATGCACAGCCTCATGGAATGCTGATTTCTTGTCTTGCAGCTCCCCCTTAGTGTTTTCTGCTGGTTTAGCTCCAGTTGCTGTGTAACCCTTTGCTTTCCTGCCTGGGTGACAACCAGCATGATGCCTCTTTATGGTAGTCTAAATGGGGTTTAGTGGGAATGGGGTCTCCTGTATCGATACATACACTTTTATTGCATCATAGACATTTAGGTTATTATTGTTATATAATGGGTACAAAGAAGGGAGATGGTCCCAGAGCAAGGAGCAAACTGGGCTCCCATTAAGGTTCCCAAATTCCATGTTTTGCACATTTGCCAAAAGTCCCATGAACAGGACCACACAAAGGGATGAGGTTTATGGGGCATGGTGGGGGTGTCCCTAGTGTTTAGAGGGGTAAGGCTTAAATAGGTACTGTCACTTTAACACACTTTTCCTTTTACTGACTCCTAAATCTGAACACAAAGACCTCAAATGATCAAACACTTACAGCAATCCCATTGTCTACAATAGGTCAGTTCCTAATGGGTTTGTCTTGGGGTGATTGTGTCAGAGCTTGGACCCACCCAAGGATCCTATAATATTCTGGGGTCACTCCAGCCCAGAACAGAATCCTATGATATTCTCGGGTCAGTCCAATTGAGGACAGGATCCTATGATATTCTCGGGTCAGTCCAACCCAGGGCAGAATCCTATAATATCCTGGGGTCAGTCCAATTGAGGACAGGATCCTATGGTATTCTGGGGTCAGTCCAACCCAGGGCAGAATGCTATAATATCCTGGGGTCAGTCCAATTGAGGACAGGATCCTATGGTATTCTGGGGTCACTCCAACCAAGGAAAGAATTCTATAATATACTGGGGTCAGTCCAACTGAGGACACAATCCTATGGTATTCTGGGGTCACTCCAACCCAGGAAAGGATTCTATAATATTCTGGGGTCAGTCGCACTAAGGACGGGTTCCTATGGTATTCTGGGGTCAGTCACACCAAGGACAGGCTCCTATTATATTCTGGAGTCAGTCGCACCCAGGACCGGCTCCTATTATATTCTGGAGTCAGTCACACCCAGGACCGGCTCCTATTATATTCTGGAGTCAGTCGCACCCAGGACCGGCTCCTATTATATTCTGGAGTCAGTCGCACCCAGGACCGGCTCCTATTATATTCTGGAGTCAGTCGCACCCAGGACAGGTGTTACTATGTTTCTTCAATTGTTGAGCAGTATGAGAAGAAAGATAAGAAAACAAAAACAAAATGAGGGTAAAAGGTGCAGGAACAAATAATTTGTTTACTTGGTGAAAAGCTTTGGGGGAGCGCGTGCAGTCAGAGGAGATGGGTTTTAAATAAGGAAATTATGAAAACGCCTAATTCCTGCATTATTTGCTTTTTTTCTTCCTGCAAAGTCTGCTGATGTTTGTGCTTCTCCAGCCAAGAACGTGGATCATCAGCTCGAAGAATTTCTCACTTAAGTAAAACAGTGACACAGACTTTGCACATCTCGCTCCGAGCAACACCTAGAAAATGGTGATCAGCGAGCGTGGCCAATCAGCTTTCTACTCGGCTGGTTGTCCTTCCATGATCACCAAGCCTGAAGCCAGAAAGGGAGAGATAATTCCCCACAACACACATTCATTTCCTCTTCTGTAACATCTTCTATTACTGACGAATATCTTAGGTTCGGCTCATTCTGCTTTTAAGTAAAATCAATTCTTGGATTCCAGAAGGGAAAACATAAAAATTCCGCTATGGAGAATAGATGGACCTGGAAGAACCTTTGGTGTTAAGTGGGCCTGTCAGCTGTCCTATGCTGCCTTACCTGGAGGACCCTGTGCGGTACCTGGAGCGTGCTGCTACATCGTCATAAGTCGCCTATGGCGAACATCCGGCACACTGGCAATGTGTGCAAATACCCTGCCCATAGCGGAGTGTTTGGTTGGGGGCCCCAACTATGACCCATTAGCTGCCCTCTACATACAGAAGGAGATACAAGTTGGAGGTCCGCAAGTACAGACAAATTTAGGGCCCGTTGATTTTAATTGGGCTGGTCACACTGTCCGTAGTTTTACAGGTCCGCAAAAATTACGTACAAGCTCTAGTATGGACCATGCACAGATTGTACCATAGAAGAATATAAGGGAATGTCTGTAATTTCTGCAGATGAAATGTCCGTAAGATAACCATTAACTTCCCCTTCTTTGCTGATCGGCAAAAAAAACGGATAATGTATATAATACTAATGCAATACAAATGAATTGTTTTGCAGATGGTGGACGAAGATTGCAGATGACTGCAGGCATCATATAAAGACCTGAAAGAGCTTAGCCTGCTCACAACCTATCCTGCTCACAAGAGCTTAGCCTACACACAACTTATCCTGCTCACAAGAGCTTAGCCTACACACAACTTATCCTGCTCACAAGAGCTTAGCCTGCTCACAGCTTATCCTGCTAACAACTTAGCCTGTTCATAAGAGCTTAGCCTGCTCACAACTTATTCTGCTCACAAGAGCTTAGCCTACACACAACTTATCCTGCTCACAAGAGCTTAGCCTACACACAACTTATCCTGCTCACAAGAGCTTAGCCTACACACAACTTATCCTGCTCACAAGAGCTTAGCCTACACACAACTTATCCTGCTCACAAGAGCTTAGCCTACACACAGCTTATCCTGCTAACAACTTAGCCTGTTCATAAGAGCTTAGCCTGCTCACAACTTATTCTGCTCACAAGAGCTTAGCCTACACACAACTTATCCTGCTCACAAGAGCTTAGCCTACACACAACTTATCCTGCTCACAAGAGCTTAGCCTGCTCACAGCTTATCCTGCTAACAACTTATCCTGCTCACAAGAGCTTAGCCTGCTAACAACTTAGCCTGTTCATAAGAGCTTCGCCTGCTCACAACTTATTCTGCTCACAAGAGCTTAGCCGGCTCACAAGAGCTTAGCCTGTTCACAAGAGCTTAGCCTGCTCACAAAAGCTTAGCCTGCTCACAAGAGCTAAGCCTGCTTACAATTTATCCTACCCACAAGAGCTTAGCCTGCTCACAATTTAGCCTACCCACAAGAGCTTAGCCTGCCCACAAGAGCTTAGCCTACCCACAAGAGCTTAGCCTCCCCACAACTTAGCCTGCTTACAATTTAGCCTACCCACAAGAGCTTAGCCTACCCACAAGAGCTTAGCCTGCCTGTAAGAGCTTAGCCTGCTCACAAGAGCTTATCCTGCTCACAATTTAGCCTATCCACAAGAGCTTAGCCTGCTCACAATTTAGCCTATCCACAAGAGCTTAGCCTGCTCACAAGAGCTTAGCCTGCTCACAAATTAGCCTATCCACAAGAGCTTAGCCTGCTCACAAGAGCTTATCCTACCCACAAGAGCTTAGCCTGCTCACAAGAGCTTATCCTGCTTACAATTTAGCCTACCCACAAGAGCTTAGCCTGCCCACAAAAGCTTAGCCTACCCACAAGAGCTTAGCCTGCCCACAAAAGCTTAGCCTACCCACAAGAGCTTAGCCTGCCCACAAAAGCTTAGCCTACCCACAAGAGCTTAGCCTGCCCACAAGAGCTTAGCCTGCCCACAAAAGCTTAGCCTGCTTACAATTTAGCCTACTCACAAGAGATTAGCCCTGAAAATGTATATTTCCAGCTCCCGTTTCTTCCAGAACATAACAAGGAATCAGTAGAACTGTTAGCAGAAAATGGCAGTAAAATGGAGTTTTCAGCATTCTTCCACATTAGCCAATCCCCCAGGAGCACGTAGGAGGCATAGAGCCAAGGCAAATCTGACAGGAAACCAAATAAATGCCCCTAATTCAAAACCATTACAGATGATTATAAAAGCTCCTATTTGCTTGTATGTGGAATGGAGAAGGAACATCTGAGGGAAGGGTAACATCCGCTAATGCAGTCACAAGCGAGTCACGAAGGACTATTATTAGAGTATTGAGGAGAACATATGGCTCAGCTCGGGGGAATCCTGGCGTATCTCATGCTTAGCTAATATCTGACCTTCCGGCTCCAAACCTTTCATTATTTCTTTGAGTCACTGGAAATATCTTTGTTATTACTGAACGGTTCATGATGACGGTGATCATCACTATAGAGGGGCTGATTGTATACAACGTTCTATAGGATTTCTTTTTTTATGCTTTGTATAAGGTTTCTAAGAATTCTAAAGTGAATTAACACATTGGTTAACAGTTAATGGATATAACATAGAGAAATCTGCCCTCGAGACTCTGACCATGGAAAGGGAAGAATCACCACTGTGACCTCTTTCGGAATTTCTTATAGGTCAAGAGTCTGGGGAGAGGACTCCTTCACTCTATGCCCCCTAGTCTTCTAACCCAACTCAATGAATAGGCCAACCTCTAAACCGTAGGGATGACCTTCTGTGAAGCTGGTCATACACATTAGACATTTGTTGGCCAAATCTGGTGATTTTGGCAAGGCTGACAAGTTTCTGTTGTGTTCATTGGTGGTAGAGAGAAGATTCGGCTATGTCGTTTGCTACTGTCATGGGTGTCTGGTAACCATTTTCTTTCCAAGTTGACCAAGTTAAACATAGATCTGCATCAAGGGATAGAGAGAGATTACCAGACAGTTCGGCTTTAGGACCCATCTTTGGACGGATGCACCTAAATCCGAGAGGGATTTGATGAGGAATTATAATGTTTGGGCCGTTGCTTTAGTAAAGGATTGAATACCTGGACTTAATGACTTTCCATTAGCGTTACCTTCATAGACACTAATTACTTGTTGTATTTTAACTTGCCCCAAGCTCAAGATATTTCTGTTTACAAGTCCGCCTTCACCTGAACAAAACCAGCGCTTCCAGCCATCTTTGAAGACTTCTTATCAGTTGCTTTGTCATTGTTCCCAGTCCAGGATGTTTCCATAATCCATATGTAGGCTCTTCCGAACACTGTCCGGCTCCCACGTTTATCCTATCTAATGCCATAAAATGCGTAATTAATTTCTAAACGGTTGTGTTGAGCCGTGCAATTTGTCAAGTCGAGTTGTTAATAGAATTAAGCTTTTTATCAGTGATTAGCATAAGGAGGTATAAAAAAAATTAATTATGGAATTGTATGCCTTCTTGGTTCAAAGCCAGGTTTCGGATTAAATGTTTGATAAAGGTTTATTCTCTCCAATACACATTCGACTGTTTAGTGGAAGGTGTTTACTGCGCCTTCATTTACAGCTTCCCGCAGGTTATAAAGTGAAAAATTCCAGGGTTTGGTATTATTGATATTGTAATGAATGATGTCGGAGGGTGGAGTGACATGACGGCTGACCTTATAGAATGGTCTACTCCTCATTGATTAAGGTCCATGGACTTGTCACAACATCTAACCTCTCCATCGACTGAGAGTTATTACTATCTACAGAACCATCAAGATGGTTTCAAGGGTGACCCCATGTCCCGTTCCTTCAGAAGGAACTTTGTAGCTTAAAGTTTCTTAATATTCATTGGCCAGTTATGGATTTCAAGGGTTTTCAAGGTACATAAGGGTAGATCTTTTCAAAATATGTCAAGAAAAAGAAAAAGTCTATTGTCTGGATGTTTTTTCTGGTTAGTCCTTCTTAATTTGGCCAATGGTCTATTTGTTTGCTTTTCTTGCCACCCAACATCAAATAAAGAAGACCCCCAAAACTTTTCCTAAAGTTAGGACTCCTGCTAACATCCTCAGTAATGGATGTAACCAATGATAAGAATCTATCGATGATGTAGTGGATGAAGTTATGGCACATACTAAAAGGCTGATCAATAATATTATCCTGGATGAGAAGTAATCCAAATCCTCCCCTTGCAGGATCAGGATGGGTCTGTATTTTTAGGTATTTTTGAAAAGCTTTTGGGCTCAGTCCTGATAATTCAGCTAGCACATCCAAGATCTCATATTGCAAGAGAAGTATTGATGCCTCGAAACTGTGTTATGGCAATTATCTCTCTAGTGCTACCAGCACCCACCTCTGTACTTATGGAGGGGGGAAGAACCCTTAAAGTATTGTCTATACATTGGCTACCTTATGTTGTCTACAACCCATGGCTCTCCATCTTCGTCTCTTGACCTACATAGGTTCTCACGCTCTAATTGGAGGTGTACTTTGCCAAAAGATGAAGAGCCATGAAGATAACTAGAGTAGGCTATAGTAGACAGTATGGGTGATTTCAGAAGGAGTTGAAGGCCTATTACCCAACAGTCCTTGCCACTGCTTAAGGTAGGCATTACACAATACATGATAAATTTGGGAACTACTTATTACTAGTGTTGCCGAACTGTTCGGGTTTGGCAACGTTCTCTGAAGCCAAATACTTGTCATTTGACTCCCGAAGTGTGGAAAAGTTAGATGCCTCCCTGTAGCTAAACTGTTCAGGTTCGGCAAAGATTACCGAACCCAAACACTCGGCCTTTCTCCAAAAGCCGGGAGTAAAATGCTGAGCGTTCGGTTCCGGAGAACATTGACGAAACCCAAAGAGTTTGGCCACTCTGCTCAACACTACTTATTACTGATTGTTACAGTTCATCCAAACACAAAACAAAGCTCAGTTACCGAGCACATCATCCGGTCCCTGGAAGATAATAAACTGATGAATAAATAATTCTTGAAGTCCAGACGTTTTCAGCATTCGAGGCGCGTTGTGCGCTTTACGTGATGGAAGTTGTTGATAGAAAGTGATAATTTATTCCGGAATATCTGACCTCGTTTAATCCTGTTGGTTCCTCGCAGACAAACAGACCGAGCATTCCCCTATGATTACCGTGGTAACGAGAAATACAAAAACACGAGCAAAAAAAAAAACCTCGGCAGCTCCTGAGCGCGGGGGGTGTCAGCACGTTAATAAGTGAATCATTTGGCCTTTTAACATCTAAGAAACTTAAGACTTTCTAATCTTTGGAAGTCATCTGCAGCAAAATGTAATTAATTTTGATTTTTGCTAGCAATGAATCTTTAATGCTCCTGGGAAGCCACCTGCAGACTCCATTCATTACCAGACGCCTTAATGCACTCCTCTTGGTATATACCCCCCTCCCCCTCCCTCTGACATCCTACGTTTTCTAAGACAAGTTTTGCTCAATTAGGTCTCGCATTATTATAGTTTGTTTCTAATTAACCACTTTACTTAAAGTCTAACTAGATGTGGAGAACTTCAAGAACCCGGGCTATATAGAAGGAATATGAAGAGGCGGCAAAAACTTATTGCTAATAGACTTCAGATGAGAGTCGTACATCTTTTGAGTTATGTCACACTGCACCCATAGAAGTCTTTTGGTCCACATACATCTTATACATTTGTTGAGTGTACCCACCACTCACGGCCACTGGTGCTGGGAGTATGGGGCTCCTTGACCAACCACTAACAGGTCAGGCCTAATGGAAAACCCCTTTGTTCTATGAGAGATAAGTCACAGCCAGAGCTTACCCTTTCTTTTCCCATAGAGAACAAAAGAATGCTCAAGCATGCTAAACAGGAGGACAGGAGACTGAACGATCATTCGGCCATCAGTTATTGAAGGTGTATGGGTAGCTCTACACTTCATCTAATAATCAGACAGGAAAGTCTGTCCATCGCTTGATTTTCATTTTCTAGAACGGAAGCAGCTGAACAGATTGATATATAGTTTTTATAGGAAAAGACCTAAACTTCTACCCATTCCAGGCCTTGGAATCTAGAGGATGGCCATGGACAGTGATTGTCAGTCTTTCCTGTATGAATGGAACCACCTACTGGACTCTTAAGGGGGTTGTCTACTGATGAAGCTGGAGGACAGTCATGATCAGTGATTGGCAGTCTATCCTGTATGAATTGAACCACCTACTGGACTCTTAAGGGGGTTATCTAATGATGAATCTAGAGGATGGCCATGGTCAGTGATTGGCAGTCTTTCCTGTATGAATGGGACTGCCCACTGGACTCTTAAAGGGGTTGATCTAATGATGAAGCTAGAGAATGACCATGGTCAGTGATTGGCAGTCTTTCCTGTATGAATGGGACTGCCCACTGGACTCTTAAAGGGGGTGGTCTAATGATGACAGATTTTTTCGATTATGTAATAAATTGAGATATATTTGTAGATGAATTTTATACTAGCCCAGGTCTATCATGCTTGCCTTATGCTTTTCAACCCATGTTGCCTTATATGTCAGCCATTGATATATAGGATTCTGTTCACGTCAAAGGAGATTTGATGTAAATGATAATTACATACTTTATACTGAACATGAATTTCCCTCCTGAGGACACTGTGTTTTATCATATTGCTTTATGAATACATATACATCCTCTACTGGGTGATTTATAGCACTGAACTTCACTGAGCTGAGGGCTCTCCATGCTATAGCGTTAGTTCCCATATCCATCTGACGCTTCGCTCATTGCCTTGACCTCTTCTTCCTCTTATATTTAGGTCCAGGAAGAAACTAGGTTACAGCATCCCTGCTAGGTGACTATGGAACTATCATTTACTTTATTGCCTTGCTTAGTCTCTCCTACCATCACCCATAAATCTGTAACATGTGAACCAAGACCAAATTCCCTGTGGTGCAAATAGCTGAAAAAAAAATCTGTCTCTCCTAGGTAATCAATCTAAGAAGAAAATGAATTCAAAAGAATGATGGCTGACCTCAAGGAGATCAACCAAAACACATCCGAGACACCATCATGTGTTTCTCAACGTCAGGGGGCAATGGTTCTTGATATACTGACGTTAAGAAACACGTGATGGTGTCTCCACGGTGTCTTGGTTGATCAACCATCATTCCTAGGTAGGCTTTGCTCCCGCTAGCCAGAATCCTACTCCAAACTGATCAGGGGCAAATACCCCGAACAGCTGTCTGTGGATGGATACCTTGCTTGGGTGGTTTCCTTGACTGGAGACCCCCCTTGGCTTGGTTGTTCCTTCCCGATAGTAGGTTTGGCTAGCTCACTGACGGTGATGGTGTCTCTGCAGTATTTTTGCATATAAGAAGAAAATGAAGACACAAGGGAGAGGTGAAACATTTGCATGTTTCTTCGCATGAGATGTTAGGGAATGTTTCCATGGTGATAAGTTCTTGCATTTGATTCAAAAAGTTGGGGAATCCTTCTTCTCTCCCCAGTGCCGGGATATTATCATCTGTTTGATTGATTAAAAGAAGTATTCCCTGTCCCTTTGTGCTGTGATGTGATCCTCCTCATGATCCAAAAAGTTAGGGAAAGTCCCCTCTTTTATTCTTAATTCAAAAGAGTTAGGGAGTGTTTCTCCCCCTCTTCTACCACCATCAGATCCTCCCCTCCTAGTGTTCTAATGAAATCTTTCTTGGATGTACAAAGTTGAATAATGTTTCCTTGTGCCATGTTTCTACCGTTCTTTTCATTCCCCCCAAAAAAATTGGGATCAAAACTTTGTGCCGGTTAGATCCTTTTTTAAAGGGCTTATCCAGCGCTACAAAAACATGGCCACTTTTGCCCCACTCTTTTCTCCAGTTCAGGTGCGGTTTGCAATTAAGCTCCATTTACTTCAATGGAACTGAGTTTCAAACTCAACCCAATCTGGAGACAAGAGTGGGGCAAAAGTGGCCATGTTTTTGTAGCACTGGATAACCCTTTTAAATTCAAAAAGTGAAAGCTTGCTTCTCCTTTAAAGGGATTATCCAGCGCTAGAAAAACATGGCCACTTTCTTCCAGAAACGACACGACTGTTGTCTCCAGGTGTGATTTTCAATTAATCTCCATTCACTTTAATGGAAAAAAGTTAAATGGAAAAAACATGCACCCAACCTGCAGACAAGAGTGGTGCTGTCTCTGAAAGAAAGTGGCCATGTTTTTGTAGTGCTGGAGAACACCTTTATACCTTTCTTTACCTTCATCTACTTATAGAATATTTTCCCTTTCCTAAATATCATCAAATGTTTTTCCCTTTAATCTCAAGATTAGCTAAGGTTTGACTTTTTTATCCAAAGAGTTAAAGTTTCCCTTCCTCTTTTAGATCCAAAAAATGTTAGATAAATCTTAATCCAAAAAGTTATAGATGTTTACAAGTGCAATCATATAGTAGACGGTATTCAGGTTCACCAGATTTATCGATGTGGTGCCGGCTATCGTACGCACAGTGTCGCCCTTTCCTAATACCGTTATGTTACTTCCCTTTTGATCCAAATTTTTTTTAAACTTTGACCTACAGCCATGATGTTGTGTTCCTTTGATCTGAAAAAGATATAAGGAAGGTCGAAAAGGTGAACAACATCCAATAGATCTTCAGACAAAGGCTCTGGGACTTCCCAAACCAGAAATTCAATGTATTTTTTTTTTTTTTTACTTTTTTTCCGCCTAGAAGTGAAGAGCTCCATTTTCCCCTTATTCCAAACACTTGAACACAATCTGGTTTTAGTCCTCGCACATTAAGTATTTGATCTTCGTGTCAATCTGTTAATGGTTCTTTAGGAAAGACGGTACGAAATGTATTCAGCTCGGAGAATTAAAATGCCACGGACTGTTCTTGTCTACGCCCTTACGCACTCGAGTGTTTTTCCATTCCTGATGAGAACTGCTTAGTTTTACATTTTGCTAAGTGCTAAACTTGAGGAAAAAAAAAAGAAATGCATAAAAGATCTTCGGTGCTTCGAGGAGGCTGAATGTTCACATACAAACAAAAGCCGGCAGACGTGAATGAACCGCCATAAAGGAATGTTAGGTCATCGTCACCTTTATAATAAAGCGGTGACTGACTGATCGGTGCAACTGGAGCAGCTCAAGTCTGATCAATCGGCATTGGAATACCAGTTGGATGCAGCCCTAGGGAGTCTTGGAAAACATGGATAAAGCCTATGGCCTATTGCTGTATTCATGTTTTTCTGGACCCCCTAGGGCTGCATCCAATTTCTTCAGCCAGCTGTAATCAAGTGCCGAAAGATTTGAGTTGCGTCCACCACTAGTTGGTACCTGTCACATTACTGTTTTTAAGATTTTGAAGATCATAATTTACATTATACCGGTCATTACGACTAGAGATGAGCGACCCTGGAGCATGCTCGAATCCATCCGAACCCGAACGTTCGGCATTTGATTAGCGGTGGCTGCTGAAGTTGGATAAAGCTCTAAGGCTATGTGGAAATCATGGATATAGTCATTGGCTGTATCCATGTTTTCCAGACAACCTTAGAGCTTTATCCAAGTTCAGCAGCCCAAGCTAACCAAATACCGAACGTTCGGGTTCGGATGGACTTGAGCATGCTCGAGGTTTGCTCATCTCTAATTACGGCCCTCTGCATTCTTGGCGGGTGATTATGTTGGCATTTAGGGAATTTTTCAGTGTTTTTGTTGCCCACGTTCCGGACTTTTACTCTTTTACTCTACAATTGGTGGCCCCAGGCAAACAATGACGAGTGCCCATGCTCTCCATAGAGGAATGAAAGATCCCTTACTTGCCCAACTGAGATCTCAATCACGTGTCAGATATCACTCTACTGGTGCCATTTAAGACATAAATTGCTTATTATTGGGAAAATGACAATTTTTCCCCACGCTTTTCTATGAGTCATCCCATTTCTTCTGGACCACCTGGGGTCTTCTATTGTTATAATCACTTCTATTCCTGTGTAGATATTGACTGGAGCGTGACAAATGTGCCACCGTAACAAGAAGTCATTAAAAGTGAGGCAGACACCAACAAAGCCCCCGATAATCACCGCAAGTAACTGTGGATCTCTCAACTCTCTACAAGACCCAATCATAGACACCGCAAGCCGCCAGTCCCAATGGCCGGATCAATATGTTACCAAACTGGTCTGATTGTAAGACCAGACTATGAGTCCTGCTCTTATCATAGACACAGACACAAGAAGATCTCCCGATTATCTAGTGTTATGTAACCCTGGGCACACGTGGGGCCCCTCTATGGGATATGCAGAGGTCAATCAATGTTTCATGATCCTATTATGAACCTATTTTTGCTGGGATTAAAGGATTTTACTGAACAGCACAAACAGGTCCTGACTGAAGTGTATCGTATTGACCATAGGCCATTCCTAGAAGAACGATTACAAAAAGGGATTTAGCACCACTGCCCGGATCTCAAATGTCTTCACTGGATTACCGAATATTATAAATATCCATATGTGAAGTTACGGCCTCTAAAGGACACACAAGGTGGATGGTATTGGCAGCAGATACCGATTCAGGTCATTACTGTGCTGCAGTGTGTGACTCCCGCAGATAGACTGAGGAGATGGACTCTTCACTCCTAGATCAGCAACAGATTTAGAATGAAAATATAAAAATACAATAAAAACAAAACAGAAAAACAGCTAAAAATGCAACAATAAATTCACAGGCAAATTAATATAAATTACAATTTCATCAAATGACTGAACAATAAGTTGACTTGATCTGATTCTGGTTTCTGGGATAACGTAGTTCGCCCTCTACCTTTCATAGTTTTAGTATGATAACAAGCTGTAACAATGTGAGTGTAAAGGATCAGTAGGTGTCCATTGTCAAAAGAAACAGGTTCTACGGTTCTGGCTGATTACAGATTTGCTTTTTTACTTTTAGATTTATTTTTTGGGATATGCTGCTTGTAGAGCTGCATGTTCTGAGCTCAGTGGGCATTACCTGTAAAGATGGGCTCTCTCCATTCCTTATCTCAATGCTCTTCCTGAGGTGTCTGTGGCTTCTTCTCTTATACCAGGGGTAGGGAACCTTGGCTCTCCAGCTGTTACAAAAGTACAACTCCCATCATGCCTGGACATCCAAATCAACAGCTAAAGCTTTGGCTGTCCATGCATGATGGGAGTTGTGGTTTTACAACAGCTAGAGAGCCAATGTTCCCTACCCCTGGATTATACTGATATATGTGCTTGTGGAGCTGCGGACTGTGAGCTCAGTGAGCATTCCCTGTAAAGAAGTACTCTTTGTGTCTCCCCTTTTTATGTTCAGCAAATACGAACAACTAGCGTCATGTTCGTACAAACATACGAACATGTTCGCTCATCTCTAGTCTGTTCTCCCTTTCTCACGCTGACAAATCTACTTGTGTAGCTGCAGGTTCAGAGCTTAGTGGGTCTTCTCTGTAATCTCTCTACCTCTCTCTTTACTCCTAACCTCACTACTCAGTGCTCTGTCTGTTCTCCCTTTGTCACAGTGACATATCTGCTTGTGTAGCTTCAGGTTCAGTGCTCAGTGGGCATTCCCTGTAAAGCTCATCTCTCCCCCCATCTCTCTCTATTTCTCACCTCACTGCTCAGTGCTCTGTGTCTGCTTTCCCTTCCTAACACTGACATATCTGCTTGTGTAGCTGCAGGTTCAGTGCTCAGTGGGCATTCCTTGTGAAGCTTCTCTTTATCTTCTATGTGCATGGTTCTCCCTGCTACTCTCCTCTCTGGCCGGGCTGTATAATCCGTGGTTATAACTCTGCCCGGCACTGATCACAAAAGTATCTGCGATGCTCATGGAGGAGACTGAATGGAGGAGGATCATTTTATACCCACAGCTTGTTTGTAGCTTATAACCATACAGTAGTGAATCTATCAATCCTGCTTGGAACTAGAGCTGTTCACACTACGCAGTGCATTGCAGAAAAGGCTCAGATAAGTGGACAGAGACGTCATATTGCTTCACACGTCCATAATCTCCCAAGAAAATGTAAAGAAGTTGTAAATCCTGATCTAGGGAAGTGAAGGTGATGACAGGCGAGTAACATACGTGATGCAGAACATCGTTTACATTTTTACATGTTCCGAGACCTGTCATCTTGTCATGGAGGACATCTACTCTATGGGGAATATGAAGACAGAAAATCATTAACATCTGCTATAAATGTATCACCCGGGGGGTATCTACACATCGGATACACAGGTGACATCACTGAGCTTGAATCCACCAGGAAATAGAGGAAGATATTAAAAAAAAAAAAAAGAAAGAAAGAAATGTAATAAAAGTCAAATCTAAACTTTAAATAATGAACTGATACCAGATCCGCAGCACATTGTTATGTGACAGGTGTATACAGTATACAGGGAGGGGGGGAAGTATTATATATATTTATATATATATATATATATATATATACACACACACACACACACACAATTGATGTGTTTTATCCCCTGAATATGTATAGATATATGTGTGTGTGTGTGTATATATATATATATATATATATATATATATATTATATATATATATATATACACACACACACACACACACACACACACACACACACATATATCTATATATATTCAGGGGATAAAACACATCAATTATTACAGAAGAGAGGGAGGAGGGAGGTGCAGCTGTAGGTTATCTAAACTTTAAAATATAAAGAACTAATACCAGATGTACCGCAGTACATTGTTACTGTATGTGACAGGTGTATAGAGTATACAGGGAGGGGGACAGTATATATATATATTCAGAGGATTGAACACATCAGTTATTACAGAAAAGAGGGAGGAGGGAGGTGCAGCTGCAGGTTATCTTGCTGGTGTCAGTGAGGCTGAATGCTGTGAGAGGGGAGGAGCAGAAGGGTGGGAGACACCAATCCCACCAATAAGAGCCGCCCACTAAGACCAGCATGAGACACACCATATCTGGCTGCACTACAATTTATATTATGCAAGGTATCATACATTGTGACAAAACCTCAGCACTTTGAACAGTACAAGCTCAGAATAATCTTTGTGTCTAGCTGATAACAAGAACGTCACGATTCCCTTTTGTCCACGGGTTATGTGTTGCTTTACTCCATTAATAAGAATCAGACTAGGCTGCAATACCGCACACATCCTGTGGACATGGGTGGCGCTGTTTTTGGAAAGAATCACTGTTCTTCCAATGATTGAAAAGCCCTCTAATCTTTTATAATCTCCAATGTGGATAATATTACACTTTTAAATTATTAAAGTCTCCGAAATCCTAAAAAAAGTTGTGATACGGCTTAAAGTCTCCGAGCAGCACATGGTTTATCTACTGATAAAATAATATTCCCTTGAACTCAGTTAGTGAGGATGAAGTGGAGGGAGAATCTCATATAAGAATCAGTTAATTATAACAACACATCTCTAATTAACAGTTCAGATCCTGCACGCCAAGCGCTAATGAGTCTAGATAAGAGCCCAGCAATTATACCGCCCCCTCCCCGCCGGAGGGGAGACGCAGCTGCAGGGCCCATTTATCAAGATAGAAGAAACCTTGAAGCTGCTCATAATGGACGGGATCAGTCTGCACCACAACTCGCTCATCTACCAAGAACTCTAACTGTACGAGAACACTGAGGACATACAGATTTCACCTCCATACACTTGTCCATAGGGGGCAGTATTATAGTAGTTATATTCTTGTGCATAGGGGGCAGACTCTTTCCTGTTACATACATATTATAGTTATGTATTATTATAGTATGTTACGTACATATTATAGTATAGCAGTAGTATATCCTTATGCAATTTGTTTTCAGGACAATATACAGTCGTGCTCTTATATATCTCTATTAGAATGGATAACATATGGCGTTGTGTGACCTCAACTTTAGGGCTTAGTAACTTTTTTCATCCCTGTGTATAATTCACAGAACACAGAGGAATCCTCCTAGAGGTTCTATATATCAGGGAGTATCTGTCTGCAGTGTTCGGCCATGCGCTGCCGGGGGATTTCACGGTTAGTATACCGATGACAGCTAATTAGACTCTTCCCGCTCAAGTCTCCAAACAAACAGAGACGTATTAATATCTTCTGAGGTCTCTTTTTTCCGCCCCCTCGCCACAACTATCCAGCTTTACGTTTTCTTTTCCTCTTTACTTAATTAACTCGGTTAATTGCACCCATCAAATCCGGGGACTGGTGAGCGCGCTCAATGCTCACGCCGCGCGTCCTCCCAACCAAGGACTCCGCTAGATGATGGGTCATTGTATTGGAATCCATGGCTGGCAGCGGCATTGAGGGGGTGGAGTGGGGGGGGCTCCTGATCGGCTTTAGCCCCCCTTATGTACCGTAATTACTTCCAATAAACTCTTCCTTCCATATGGCGATGAGATTTACGGCGGAGGTCACGTATTCACACTCTATTTAATAACAGTGATCACAACCCGAAGGTGTCGAATCCTGCGTATAAATTGGACGTTGTGATTGGTAGTTGTTGACAAACAAACATTGGGGGTGACGGACCCTGTATTTAGCGGCGGCGGCGGATGCTTTCTATTTGTCTGTTTAGTCACAGGGTAAAGCTTCTCACTGACAGCAATTACAGGTTAGGAATACAGACTAATCCGCATGCTAAGCGCGGCTGTCAGGGGTTTGGTGTACGCCGCCACTGCCGCCCCTCTCTGTCCGCACGCTCTCCTGCATTATATATACATGACTGGACCTGCTCCCAGTGTCTTAGCACGGACAGGTATGACAGTGTATAATGGAACCTGCCGACACCTGCAATAATACTGTCTTAGCGTATGTTCACACTGAGGAATAGGAGAGGAATTTCAAGCGGAATCCACACTTAATTTTACGCATATTCCACTTGAAATTCCACCCGTAAAATATGTACAAAGCAACATCCCATTGTGTTCAATGGGATCAGCTCTTTGCCCAAAGAATTTCCATGTCAATGGTCGACAGCGGATTCTCCTAGAGAAATCCCATAGAAGTCAATGGGACTTTGAATTTCTAGTTTCTACTCAAATTCCCTATAGCTGAAGAAGAGGAAATTTCAAGCAGAAAACTTTCCTCTTCAGTTCCTCACCTATTTATTCCTCAGTGTGAACATACCCTAATACTTAGCGAGGACTTAGTCGGGGTTCGTGCCATGCTTGTGCCTTGGCACTCTATGTAATAGGGTGATGACATGACTGTGCACTGACACCGTTCATTTCTATGGTTTGGACTCCGCAGTGACTACGTTTGGGTCATTTCCCGCATGTTTCACAAAAACAGCATTTATACTCATATACTCATATGTATTTACATAAACTCAACTCATATACTCATATAAAGGAATGACCCAAACATAGTCACTACCTGACTATAATCAGACCATAGAAGTGAGTGGTGCCAGGGCCTACCCAATGTCGCCATGCCTCGGATGGAAGGCACAATCATGTAAATAGGGTAAATAAGAGCAATGCCATATCACAAATCCAAACCCCCTACATATTTCACCACTTGGAAATTGCATCTTCAGGGGAAACTGGGACAATGCCCTCTACATGTTTCAATGCTTAGACATGGCGTCTTCAGGGGAAATGAGGGCAATGGCACAGCACAAATCCTTACCCCTCTACATGTTTCAACGCTTAGACATGGCGTCTTCAGGGGAAATTAGGGCAATGGCACAGCACAAATCCTTACCCCCTACATGTGGCATCACTCAGACATGGCATCTTCAAGGGTAATTAGTGTAATGGTAAATCCCAAATCATTACCCCCAACATATTTCACCACTTAGACATGGCGTCTTTAGGGGAAACTGGGGCAATGGCACAGCACAAATCCTTACCCCTACATGTTTCACCCCTTAGACATGACATCTTCAGGGTAGATTAGGGCCATGGCACATGACAAATCCTTACCCTCCGCATGTTTCAGCACTCAGACATGGCATCTTCAAGGGAAATTAGGGTAATGGCACATAAATCCTTACCCTCTACATGTTTCATCACTTTCACATGGTGTCTTCAGGGCAAATTAGGGCAATGGCACATAAATCCTTACCCTCTACATGTTTCATCACTTTCACATGGTGTCTTCAGGGCACATTAGGGCAATGGCACATAAATCCTTACCCTCTACATGTTTCACCACTTTCACATGGTGTCTTCAGGGCACATTAGGGCAATGGCACATAAATCCTTACCCTCTACATGTTTCATCACTTTCACATGGTGTCTTCAGGGCAAATTAGGGCAATGGCACATAAATCCTTACCCTCTACATGTTTCATCACTTTCACATGGTATCTTCAGGGCACATTAGGGCAATGGCACATAAATCCTTACCCTCTACATGTTTCATCACTTTCACATGGTATCTTTAGGGCACATTAGGGCAATGGCACATCAACATGATCTTATGTCATAAACGGTAGGTAGCAACACACGTGTCAATTAGTAGAAATCCACTATCCAGCAGGGGCTGTAATAATAAAGAATTGAGGAAGAGAACCATGTAGCTGTAATTGTATAACAGGCGGATTCTTCCACTGATATCGCTTTGAGGGTCTTCTAGGGGTGTCATCCTGTAATAAACGTGTATTGTGAGTGTACAGTATAAGGGGCAGGTCCCAGCAATGTATGATCCCCCCCCCCCCCATAGGCAATGGTTCTGCTCGCTCCTTCGGGTTTCATCCACTGCTATGTGGCTGTTTTGTCAGGTAAGTAATTTGCTGACTGTGTGACTTCTCACCTCCTCGGAGAGAGATGGAGCCGAACACGGAAAGAGAGAGAATATATTCCTGGATAATGCAGAATAAATGTGTTTTGGAAATGACTGTACACTCATCACTATTCTCCATCCTGCTCCATTTTAGGAGATTATTGAAGTGAAGCCGGCCGGTGATAGCCAAGCGCTGTATTTCTGCATTCGGAAAATTGCTTTCAGCCCGACTACTTACAACAGGTGGGAGAGGAGTGCAATGCTACGACTAACACATTATATTATGTTATGTCCTCCGCCAGGTGTGAAGAACGTTATGTTACTAAGGGAGAAATGTTCACTCTACATGGAACTAAAGGTGCGTACGCTTCATCTCTGCTGGGTCGCAGTACATTTAAAGGGGTTATTCATTGTAAAAACAAAACTGTTTGGTTCCAGAAACAGCGCCACCCCTGTCCTCAGGGTGTTTGTGGTATTACAACTCATCTCCAGGCAATTTTACCTTCCAGAAATAGCGCTACCCCTGTCGTCAGGTTGTTTGTGGTATTACAACTCATCTCCAGGCAATTTTACCTTCCATAAACAGCGCCCCCCTGTCGTCAGGTTGTTTGTGGTATTACAACTCATCTCCAGGCAATTTTACCTTCCAGAAACAGCGCCCCCCTGTCCTCAGGGTGTTTGTGGTATTACAACTAATCTCCAGGCAATTTTACCTTCCAGAAATAGCGCCACCCCTGTCCTCAGGTGGTTTGTGGAATTACAACTCATCTCCAATCAATTTTACCTTCCATAAACAGCGCCCCCCTGTCGTCAGGTTGTTTGTGGTATTACAACTCATCTCCAGGCAATTTTACCTTCCAGAAACAGCGCCACCCCTGTCCTCAGGGTGTTTGTGGTATTACAACTAATCTCCAGGCAATTTTACCTTCCAGAAATAGCGCCACCCCTGTCCTCAGGTGGTTTGTGGAATTACAACTCATCTCCAATTAATTTTACCTTCCATAAACAGCGCCCCCCTGTCGTCAGGTTGTTTGTGGTATTACAACTCATCTCCAGGCAATTTTACCTTCCATAAACAGCGCCCCCCTGTCGTCAGGTTGTTTGTGGTATTACAACTCATCTCCAGGCAATTTTACCTTCCAGAAACAGCGCCACCCCTGTCCTCTAGGCTTTTAAGTTTTACTGTGAATTGTACAAACTTTTAACATGTTACTCAGACATGTCAGAATCTCAGTGATGCAGGAACTACTGGACACAGGACCCATTGTAAGTGTATGGAGCCCCTCTCCTCCAATGAGATGGTCCATGCTAAGCCTATATACTATAGGTTTAGATGGTTGATCAAAATCATCGTCTAAAAATTCCCTGTTCAAAAAGTCACTGATAGGTGGCGCTGTAGCTACACAAATCAGGATACAAATGTGCAATATGTCCCTCTTGGTTTTCAGCGCTTTCAATTACAAAACCGTCTTTAATTCGGCTTTAATTGCTGCGACATGAAGACGAACGCCGTCCCACAGGCATGCTTGAAGATGGAGGCATAGGGCGGATGAAACGTTGCATCTTAACCTGCTGTTTGCTGTACACATTGGGTTATTCTATTACATAAATCACTACTCGGAAGTGTCGTGGAGTATTAAATGAGATAGATAGATAATAGATAGATAGATAGATAGATAGATAGATAGATAGATAGATAGGAGATAGATAGATAGATAGATAGATAGATAGATAGATAGATAGGAGATAGATAGATAGATAGATAGATAGATAGATAGATAGATAGATAGATAGATAGATAGGAGATAGATAGGAGATCGATAGATAGATAGATAGATAGATAGATAGATAGATAGATAGATAGATAGATAGGAGATAGATAGATAGATAGATAGATAGGAGATAGATAGGAGATAGATAGATAGATAGATAGATAGATAGGAGATAGATAGATAGATAGATAGATAGATAGATAGATAGATAGGAGATAGATAGATAGATAGATAGATAGGAGATAGATAGATAGATAGATAGATAGATAGATAGATAGGAGATAGATAGATAGATAGATAGATAGATAGGAGATAGATAGATAGATAGATAGATAGATAGGAGATAGATAGATAGATAGATAGATAGGAGATAGATAGATAGATAGATAGATAGATAGATAGGAGATAGATAGATAGATAGATAGATAGATAGATAGGAGATAGATAGATAGATAGATAGATAGATAGATAGATAGATAGATAGGAGATAGATAGATAGATAGATAGGAGATAGATAGATAGATAGATAGATAGATAGATAGATAGATAGAAGATAGATAGATAGATAGATAGATAGATAGGAGATAGATAGATAGATAGATAGATAGATAGATAGGAGATAGATAGATAGATAGATAGATAGATAGATAGATAGGAGATAGATAGATAGATAGATAGATAGATAGATAGATAGATAGGTAGATAGATAGATAGATAGATAGATAGATAGATAGATAGATAGGAGATAGATAGATAGATAGATAGATATAAGATAGATAGATAGATAGATAGATAGATAGGAGATAGATAGATAGATAGATAGATAGATAGATAGATAGATAGATAGATAGGAGATAGATAGATAGATAGATAGATAGATAGATAGATAGGAGATAGATAGATAGATAGATAGATAGGAGATAGAAGATAGATAGATAGATAGATAGATAGATAGATAGATAGATAAATAGATAATAGATAGAAGATAGATGATAGATAGATAGATAGATAGATAGGAGATAGATAGATAGATAGATAGATAGATAGGAGATAGAAGATAGATAGATAGATAGATAGATAGATAGATAGATAAATAGATAATAGATAGAAGATAGATGATAGATAGATAGATAGATAGATAGATAGATAGATAGAAGATAGATAGATAGATAGATAGATAGATAGATAGATAGATAGATAGATAGATAGATAGGAGATAGATAGGAGATAGATAGATAGATAGATAGATAGATAGATAGATAGATAGGAGATAGATAGATAGATAGATAGATAGATAGATAGATAGGAGATAGATAGGAGATAGATAGATAGATAGATAGATAGATAGGAGATAGATAGATAGATAGATAGAAAGGAGATAGGAGATAGATAGATAGATAGATAGATAGATAGATAGATAGATAGATAGATAGATAGATAGGAGATAGATAGATAGATAGGAGATAGATAGATAGGAGATAGATAGATAGATAGGAGATAGATAGATAGATAGGAGAGATAGATAGATAGATAGATAGATAGATAGAAGATAGAAGATAGATAGATAGAAGATAGAAGATAGATAGATAGATAGATAGATAGATAGATAGATAGATAGATAGGAGATAGATAGGAGATAGATAGATAGATAGATAGATAGATAGATAGATAGATAGATAGAAGATAGATAGATAGATAGATAGACAGATAGGAGATAGATAGATAGGAGATAGATAGATGATAGATAGACAGATAGGAGATAGATAGATAGGAGATAGATAGATAGATAGATAGATAGATAGATAGATAGGAGATAGATAGATAGATAGATAGATAGGAGATACTTCCTGATATACAATAGACATCTTCTCATGTATTTGTCCTGCAGGCCGGTGATCGCTGTGTCTCATCCTCAGTGCTAATAATAAGTGTATGATTGCTCTCTAGCGCCCCCAGCATTCCGCTCCTGTCATTGGATTCTACTATAGCGACACATACCAGGGACATTAGTGGGAATATAATTTATTTCGGCTGCTGGCCTTGGCGGTATTAAATCACATGGCATAGTTAAACAGCTCTATGATCTATTCCTTCACAGCCTCGGGTAACAATTTCATGTACAATTCCCGCTTCTTAAGAAATATGGCTGACCTCTGGCCCGCGTGTGAAGAAAGAGTGTGGACGTCTCCCTGCACGGCCAATTAAGTAGCGTTGTCGGTATAGACGGTAATTGCTTAATTGTTCCACCCTGTCAGATGTGGCCGTACCTGAGATGAAGCGATTCTCGCTGAATTAATCGCCGTTTCCCGAGGACGGGGCGCATTTATTAATGAGATAATGGAGGATACTATGTAATTAATTGAGCTGATCCTTAAAGAAGGAGATTTACCCCAGAAAACAAAAGAGAACAATCGGCCCATTGTGTAATGCTCCTTATTATTCTCTGTCCTGAGCGGCTCCTTTTATACGCTACTTAAAGGGAACCTGTCAGGCTGAAAGGGCTGATTGATCTGCTATAGAGCAGGAAGAGCTGAGCACAATGATATATGGATCTGCTGGAAAATATGCAGCCAAACTGGTATTTTACTGGTCTGAATCCTCTGGGCTTAGGAGTCCAGTGGGCGGTGCTAATCAATGATTGACATCCCTTCCTGTATGATTGTGTACTGGGTAGGAGCACTGGTCTGACAGATATTGCTTGAAAAATTTCAACATATGATATTATTAAGTAAATGTACATAGAGTTATAAAGGTGTGACCTTCACAGCTGTATTCATAATTCTGACGGTTATGATGTGTTCTTTGTTATCTTTTCCTCAACAAATGTGTCTCATGAGATGAAGAAGTTGAACTTTGTGATACTCTATCAGGAGATGTGTGTGCTCAGTGTGGACACCTAGTGGCTGTGGTGTGAACTTCAGTCTAAAGAGGAAGGCGTCTCTCTCTCCTGCACATGGCTAAACCCTGCCCCCTGTGCCAGAGATTTGTAATTTACTTCTTTTAAAAAACGTTAAGTCTTCCAATACTTTTTAGCTGCTGTATGCCCTGCAGGAAGTGGTGTTTTCTCTCCAGTTTGAAGAGGAGAGCTTTTCTATGAATATTTGGTACTGCTCTGGACAGTTCCTGACATGGACAGAGGTGGCAGCAGAAAGCACTGTGTAAGACTGGAGAGAATACACCACTTCCTGCAGGACATACAGCAGCTGATGAGTACTGAAAGACTTGAGATTTTTTAATAGAAGTAAATTACAAATCTCTGGCACTTGCTGGGACCAGTCGATTTGAAAGAAGAAAACATTTTGGTGAACAATCCCTTTAAATGTGCTCCATAATAAATACAATGTTCCTGTTTCCCTTTAAGGATGAGGTGAGGCTTCTGCTGTCTGTTGTTAGGCGAGGGCTCAGGCTGCCAGTAACATCATTCTCTCTCGCATCCAGCAATGATCTGGGCCATAAAGACTCCCTGTCATATTCTGCCTGGCTGCTGTCAGGTAGAAGACGGGGCGCGGTAATAACATGCATATGTATACGGTTTTATTAGCTCGCTGTTCTCCCCATTCCGGCGCTATGTTTCTGAAGTCATCACCATAAGTAACTTAAAGTGTGACGGAGAATTTAAGGCGTCTGTCAGAGCTGCTCACCGCCATGTAAAGCCACCGTGTAACATTCGGCAGGGATGAGACTTTCTTCCCTCTCCAGCAATGTTGATGTTCTCAGCAGTTCGGGGCTTTGGCGCACAGGCGGTATATACAGTAATGGAGTCAGGTACGGCTCCTCCGCTCATCACGGCTAATTCAGGCTGTCAGCGCCCCCCGGGCCATGGTGATACAGAGACCCCTAGACACGTCCGATACCGGCATTTGTCATGTATTGATTATATCCGGAGGGGGAGGGGATGTCGGAAGCGCTAGGAATCAGAAGCTCCACAGGCGGCTCGCCAAATACAGCCGCTATGAAGCCAGGAAGATACTATATACAGTTATACACCGTTATATACAAGGAAATATAGGGAACACACGGGAGCAGAGGCACTATTGAGAATATACTGGAATATGTGAAAGAAAAAGAAAAAAAAAAGACTGGTGTTCAATATTTGACTTATGTTTATGTGTTTTAGAGACTTTTCACGCCAAACAACAGGCAGGGTTCAATGGCAAAGAGGTCATGGCTTAAAGGGGATACATTTTATCTTTTGAATAAACTGGTTTAAAAAAAAAAAAATAGATTTGTAAGTTACTTCTATTTAAAAATCTCCAGTCTTCTAGGACTTATTAGCTGCTGTATGTCCTGCAGGAAGTGATGTATTCTCTCCAGTCTGACACAGTGCTCTCTGCTGCCACCTCTGTCCATGTCAGGAACTGTCCAGACCAGCAGCAAATCCCCAAAGAAAACCTCTCCTGCTCTGGACAGACGGGGCAGCAGAGAGCACTGTGTCAGACTGGAAAGAATACATCACTTCCTGCAGGACATACAGAAGCTAATAAGTACGGAAAGACTAGAGAATTTTTTTTTAAAAAAAGAAGTAAATTACAAATCTGTATAACTTTCTGGAACTGGTTGATGTGAAATATTTTTTTTGCTGGAGTTCCCCTTTAATATAAGTATGAGCCCACTAAAGAGAAAGCAAAAGAAAGCAAAGAAAGAAAAAAAAACACCAACCTACAGATGATACACAACATTTATATCTGCTCTGCACGTCATCCATCTACAGATGTGTCCATCCTCACCTTTCCTGCTGTTTCCCATTACAGATACAATACAATACCATGTGCTAGAAAACTCTCAAGAGGCTGCAATACCCATCACAACCACTGGGGGCCACATATAGACACATAGGGGCAGATTTATCACCGCTTCCCTAGTGTAAGCCTCGCCTGTCTGAGTGGCCGGCAGGGGGTGAAGGCGTGGCCTCTCAGTAAATCTGGCGACTGCATGGGGGAGGGGCTTTATTTACGACTTAGTCTTGGTGAACATCTTCCATAGATCAATGTGCATAAAATAGAAGCTGGTGTAAGCTGCTCACAGCAACCAATCAGAGCTCAGCTTACAGCTCCGGTAATATGAATGCATTGCCATTTTTACCTCTTTTCATCCCTATCTTGCCATAGTTTCTTTTTTATCATCTATGTTGCAGTATACGGCTATGTTCACACAACGTCTTTCATTGGCCGTTTTAGCAGCTTAATGACGGCTTTCAAAAAAAAAAAAAACAACAGCAGCAAAGGCTAGGTTCACACTGCAAAAAACGGATGAAAAAAAAAACGGATTGCAAAAACGCAGTGTGAACCTAGCCAAAGCGAGCAATAAAAAACATTATGAAAACCTAGCCTAAGGGTGTGAACTTCTTCTTTTGGGAGGATGAATAGAAAAAGAGACAATTGCCAAAGTCCTAGATCCATAACTTTCTGAACTCTAAATGGAGTCTTATGAGGTTTTTTTGCTGGGGGGGGGGGATTTCTCATAAGCTTCTTGTGCAATGGTTGTTTTCCACCACAGGGTCGGGGGGGTCACCAAATTATGTGAAAAGAATGGGATTCCCAGCTGGATATTTCCTCTAGTCAACATATTTGCTGAGTTTTTATCCCATTCCAAGTGCATGTGGTGAGGGAGGGTTGTGTGCGTGTGTGTGTGGGGGGGGGTTGTCAGGTCAATGCAATGGAATTATCAATTATGTTGAAATTAACAAATATTCCAGTAAAATCCCCTCGGACTGGGACCAATCAGTTCCTATATTCGGCCCATATCAGTGGGAGATTTCTCTATATGACCTCAGCTTGTCCGGACTGTGAACCTACGCTGCCTGCCCTGCCATGGCTTCCATCCACCAACACTCAGATACATCTCTGCCTCTTCCCAGCAGAGAAGACCACATCCTCGTAGGAGAGGTTTAAAGGGGTTGTTCACCTTTTTTTTTTTTCCCAAATCAACTGGTCCTCATCCATCACCTGTTGTACTGGCAGGGGATTAAACCAAATGTATGGTGAAGAATTCAGGTTCATTGAAAAAGCTTGACCACTTAGGAACAGCTTTACTGACACCAATAATAAGGTGGATATGAGTATTTCTAGTTCCTACTTGTCAGATTTATCTATATATTGTGTGAATATCTACTGATTGTGGTTACTGATCTAGCTCTGAGTTACATATGTGTCCACCCTCACCTTTCCTTAAGTTAAGGATCCCAATGTCTCATGATACAAATTCAATATACTATTATAGCCTGCTTGTTAAAATCTCATCAAGACGTAATTCCCATCACAACAACCACTGGGAGGCCACATATAGACAGATATAGCATAAACACCTCCTGACAGAGTATTGTAGAATCATGATAGGTTGGTCATCTGGTGACACTCCCCTTGGGATATGTTGAGGAAAGGTAAGGTAAGCCACTTCCCAGCTACTGTAGTGGTAGCCTGGCTGTGGGTGAAATCCCCCAAAACCAGGGACGGACTGAGACTGAAATTCAGCCCTGACATTGGAGGGCATAGAGGCCAACTTCCTCTCTGGTTTATGTAAAACCTATTTCAGGGGTACACAACAATTAAAATTTTTAGATATTGTGTTGCCCTTATATAAAACATAATAAACATCTTATTCGTCCTTTATGGCATCTCCTGTGTCCCCCGATGAACGCAGCAGCCACCATTTTTGTGACAAGCCCTCTCAGCCAATCACTGACTGAGACGGGACAGCATTGTGGCCAGTGATCTGCTGAGTGATGACTGCCCTTCCCCTGCACAGCCCAGTCGATACTACACAGTCTCCTATAGCCAGAGATTTACAAGGCTGTGCAGTGCAGGCAGCATCACGCAGAGGAAGAGGAGATTGGCCCGCCTGGTACAGCGGCCCATCAAGCTTCTGCCCGAACTGACAGATGTCCAGTCCGACCCTGCTAAAAACCTAATGTAAAGTAATGTTTCTTTTCAGGAAGAGGTTAATGATGCTCATATATCAGTAATATAGGGGGAAAACTTTTGTTTGTTTTTGGAATGATAAGGCAGACCCCCAATGTTTATTCCCCAATACTATAAGATAGGATTACCCCTTTAAGAACGTAGATAGCTAATCTCTAGCATATGTCAGGATGTGTTAAGTGAGCGGTGGGCCCGGAGCCAGCTGCATACTCGGCCTTCCAGCGACTGACAAGAACTAATTAGGAATTGAAATATTAGTTAAGTTGTTCTCAATTACGGAGGAGATAACATTTCCCTGGCAGTCCCAGGTGTTACGACTACTCGTCCCAAGATCACGCCGATCACATTAAATTGGAGAAAGTGCCTAAACACTTGACATATGGAGGAGGATTACAGTAAGTAAGTTCTCAAATGTGACATCTACGTGCGCTCTCCGGCCTCTCATTGCCCCTCCTTTTAATACTGTAAAAGTCTAAACGTCCAGCGCGCCGGGGTCTGGAGGAGACCTAGACTGGGGGTGTCTTAAAGGGCAAAAAATCATGTCAGCAGAGTCCATAAATCCCTGGAAATCTGAAACAACACAATGCTAATAGGTCGGGCAATGACCTCTGGGAAAAAGTTATGCAAATTAGCTTCGTAAGTCTGAAGGTTTCCTCTCTAGAGCGCCATCTATTGCAGGTAGCCACATTTCTAATGGAAGAACTCATTTGCATAATGCTTTTCCCAGAAAGCACTGCCTGGCTAATAAGACTCCTTACATCAGCTGGTGGTCTCCATAAGGAGAATCATCACCCTCAGGAATGGGCCAGGAATAGCATTAGAATGAATGAGGTCACCGCTGACATCATCTGGAGGTCTAAGGTCACCTTACTGCGCCCGCGGTGATGCTTTCCACTGTGGTTATGGATACTCTGACGTAGCAGAGTGGAGATTGTTACTATGGGCACCGCATGGACGTGCACCGCTATGAGGACTCCGTAATGTGGATCATATTCTCCCGGCCACATCGGGTGAATGATAAAAGGCGAGGCGCTCGGGTCGGGTTACGGATCTCGTCGCTTGATACGGTCGGGATATCAGCACAATCTGTTTTCTCGCTTCCTCCAACGGACAGAGCCCGGCGCAACGGCCCAGATCCGAGGACCATTAGTCGTGTCTTATGAAGAGTCTGAGCCGGTGATGATCAACATGGAAGGAGACAGAGTGAGGCAGGAGAAACGCCCACAGGACGTCCAACACCTCGACCCCAATCCCGACAGGCACAACGTGGAGACTAGACACGGACGGGCAGCCGCCCAGATAGCTACCTCCCCGCCGATGCCTCCCGCTGCCCAGATGACTACCTCCCCGCCCAGGAGATTAAACTGCTTTTTTTCGAGTATACAGCTCCTGCTGCAGCCGTGGCCGATACATGCTGCAGCTGCTGCAGGAGCTGTATACAGCGATTCAGGGAACCATATCAGCCCGATTGGTGCTGACTGGTTCCCTTTATTACTGTCATGTGTTCATAGTCTGTATATATATGTATACATCTCCAGTATAACATACTGCCCCACCCCCTCCCCTCCTCCACCCCTGTTACACAGTATATGGGAAAATGAAGACCTTCAACTGATCCTTAATGTTTGCAGATCTGAGCAAATATTGAAAGAATTTTCTCTTTTTCTTACAGGAAGCAACGGCCGACCCCAGAGAAGACACCGGGAGGTCAGCGGGCGGGATTGTTACGGATGAGAGTGTTTATCTATCCAATGGTCAAGAACATTTCCTATAATTACAATGAAGACAGAAAAAATCTCCAAATATCCTCTCCAGAGGACAGAGAAGAGGAGAAAGTGATTATATTATTATTATACTAGTTACATAGGTATACACAGGAGCAGTAGTATAGCAGTTATATCCCTGTATATAGGGGGCAGTATTATAGTAGTTATATTCCTGTATATAGGAGCAGTATTATAGTAATTATATTCCTGTATATAGGAGCAGTATTATAGTAGTTATATTCTTGTATATAGGAGCAGTATTATAGTAGTTATATTCCTGTATATAGGAGCAGTATTATAGTAGTTATATTCTTGTATATAGGGAGCAGTATTATAGTAGTTATATCCTTGTATATAGGAGCAGTATTATAGTAGTTATATTCTTATATATAGGAGCAGTATTATAGTAGTTATATTCCTGTATATACAGTAGGAGCAGTATTATAGTAGTTATATTCCTGTATATAGGGAGCAGTATTATAGTAGTTATATCCCTGTATATAGGAGCAGTATTATAGTAGTTATATTCCTGTATATAGGAGCAGTATTACAGTAGTTATATTCTTGTATATAGGGAGCGGTATTATAGTAGTTATATTCCTGTATATAGGAGCAGTATTATAGTAGTTATATTCCTGTATACAGGAGCAGTATTATAGTAGTTATATCCCTGTATATAGGGGGCAGTATTAAAGTAGTTATATTCTTGTATATAGGAGCAGTATTATAGTAGTTATATTCCTGTATATAGGAGCAGTATTATAGTAGTTATATTCTTGTATATAGGAGCAGTGTTATAGTAGTTATATCCCTGTATATAGGGGCAGTATTATAGTAGTTATATCCCTGTATATAGGAGCAGTATTATAGTAGTTATATTCTTGTATATAGGAGCAGTATTATAGTAGTTATATTCTTGTATATAGGAGCAGTATTATAGTAGTTATATTCCTGTATACAGGAGCAGTATTATAGTAGTTATATCCCTGTATATAGGGGCAGTATTATAGTAGTTATATTCCTGTATATAGGAGCAGTATTATAGTAGTTATATTCCTGTATATAGGGGCAGTATTATAGTAGTTATATTCTTGTATATAGGAGCAGTATTATAGTAGTTATATCCCTGTATATATGAGCAGTATTATAGTAGTTATATCCCTGTATATAGGGGGCAGTATTAAAGTAGTTATATTCCTGTATATAGGAGCAGTATTATAGTAGTTATATTCTTGTATATAGGAGCAGTATTATAGTAGTTATATCCCTGTATATAGGGCAGTATTATAGTAGTTATATTCTTGTATATAGGGCAGTATTATAGTAGTTATATCCCTGAATATAAGAACAGTATTATAGTAGTTATACTCTTGTATTTATGAGCGGTATTATGTCTTTTTATGGCTGTTCCTCTCATCACAGTGAAGTCATTATTCTGAGTTTTCCATCTTAAAATTTCGAAGAAATCTGAGAACAATTAATTGGTTTCTGAAGTGAAGTGTAAAAACCTTGTGACGCACACATCATCCTCTCTGCTGTTAGATGATTATTTCACATCCTTATTTTTAAGAGTCTACAAAGTGCTAAAACTACTGTACATAATGTCAGACTCTGCATATGTATGGGAAGCCTCTTTGTACAAATGTCCTGCAAATCAGCGTCATAATGAAGGGAAAGGGCCTCATTGTTGTTCCCTTCAGTGACTTATCAGGGACCATGCATAGTCATCACTGTTCACAATTTTTAGGGACTGTCCTAATTAACTTAGGACAAAAGGGGCGGAGTTTATGTATTTACAGCCCTTTTGTAGTGGGATGGCACGTAAATGTCACATAATGGGTAGTTCATAATAAAAATCTTTCAAATCAACTGATACCAGAAAGTGAAATAGATTTGTAATTTACTGCAGTAAGTATTCCAGTACTTATAAATTGCTGTATTTCCTGCAGGAAGTGGTGTATGCTCTCCAGTCTGACACAGTGCTCTTTGCTGCCACCTCTGTCCAGGTCAGGAACTGTCCAGAGCAGGAGAGGTTTTCTATGGGGATTTGCTACTGTTCTGGACAGTTCCTGACATGGACAGAGGTGGCAGCAGAGAGCACTGTGTCAGACTGGAGAGAATACACCACTTCCACCACTTTACCAAAATGGTGAGAAGTCACAGGCTGAGAGTATAATAGTTAGAGAGGTTATCCAGAAACATAGCCACATCCCTCCAGAAGCAGCGCCATCCTTGTCCTCAGGTTGGGTGTGGTATTACAGCTCAATTCTAATTATAGGAGAAGTCCGGCGAAAATTTTTATTAAAGTATTGTATTGCCCCTCAAAAGTTATACAAATCACCAATATACACTTATTACGGGAAATGCTTATAAAGTACTTTTTCCCTGCACTTACTACTGCATCAAGGCTTCACTTCCTGGATAATATGGTGACGTCACTTCCTGGATAACATGGTGATGTCACTTCCTGGATAACATGGTGATGTCACTTCCTGGATAACACGGTGATGTCACTTCCTGGATAAACATAGTGATGTCACTTCCTGGATAACATGGTGATGTCAATTCCTGGATAACACGGTGATGTGGAGTCTGTCGTGACATCACCATGTTATCCAGGAAGTGACATCACCATGGTATCCAGGAAGTGACATCACTATGTTATCCAGGAAGTGACATCACCATGTTATCCAGGAAGTGACATCACCATGTTATCCAGGAAGTGACATCACCATGTTATCCAGGAAGTGAAGCCTTGATGCAGTAGTAAGTGCATGGAAAAAAATCACTTTATAAGCATTTCCCGTAATTAGTGTATATTGGTGATTTGTATAACTTTTGAGGGACAATACAATACTTTAATAAAAACTGTCGCCGGACTTCTCCTTTAAGTAAAAGGAAAATAATTGTAATACCCCAGAGAACCTGAGGACAGGGGTTTCACAAGATAGTAGCTGTGTTTTATCTAATCCTGGAGATTCCCTTTAAATTAGAAGGTTAGCTGGACTGGAATAGAATGGAAAGAGCAAAGTCTCCAGCAGCACAGAGGATGTCAGGAGGGGTGTGTGCTCAATGTTGAGTTCTATGATGAGCTCCAGTGGAGAGCGCTCTTGTGTCACAGTCATCTGTATATACACCATGGCTATATACGTTATGTGTATCCTGGATGAGGGGTGTGTGGGATACAATAGAAGCAGGTTACAGTAGATTCAGCACTCCTTCTATTGTGGGGCTGACGTCTTCTAGAGCTGCTGAAGTACAATCCCACAAGTCTCGTGCTTGTCCAACAGACCGAGTGCAAAACTAATTCAAAGAGTGGCCGTATTCCCAGGGAGGGGGCGCGGTCGAGTCCACGGCCCCCAATGCGCCCGTCTGCCTTCAGTCCTACTGAAAGAATAATTTCCAGCTACATTAGATCTGGCAAAAACAAATAGGAAGGAATCATTTCAGAGCGCACATGAAGGATTAGCTGAGCGCAGCGGCGTCACCGCGCCAGGCATCCCAATCAGGACTCCTTCATTCCTTATAGCTAAAGGAGGCAGACGGCAGGTCCCTGCTGGAGGAGCCATGGCTAGCTGGAGGTCTGTGGGGACCACCACAATGGGGTGCACTCTGGTACTGACATGGTTGTATCTTACATAGCAACATAGTTTGTATTGTAAGACTGAAATAATACATATAGCAAATAGCTCTCACACCACTTAGGCAAAGTGGTGTCCCTTTAAGTCAGCGTTTCCATTTAGGAGTCTTAGAACATTGATGGTTGATTTATGCCAAGCCAGTTATCTATGTAAAAGGAAAGACTACTGACTTGAAGGGACATCACTTTGCCTAAGTGGTGTGAGAGCTATTTGCATATCCATCCTTCCCAGAATTCCCAGTGGAGCAGGAACGGCCTGTAAGCTCCACACGTCTGATGGACTCTCCTTAAGGAGAACTAGTATCACTCTGACCGATGAAAAATACATCCGTCCATATAGTCATCGATATCCATGGCTAGTTGGGTACCTTTGTATTAGTCCAGTATAGCACCTGAATATATGGTTAGGGAAGAACACAGTTCTTGTGTAAGGACCCACTGCCCATCTTTAGCTATGTATCACCAATGATGGCTAGTTGGGCATCCATCCAGTAGCCATGTTGAACTATTAGTAGTCTTACCCTAATATATAACTCAGCATAGAACATTGGCAGTGGAAGGTGCCCCCTTAGTCACTCATCATTAGCCATGACCCAAACACTGTACATGGACATGGTGGACATTGGAACCAAGTACCCGTTGTTTTATCTAGCAGCCATATTGCATCACAAGTAGCCTAACCCTGATATATAACAGAAGGATGAACACTGTCAGCAGAAGGTGCCCCCTGTCCTCTACCACCTGACATGTGCGGCCGGTGACGATGACGTGGTTGCATCTTCAGCCATGGCTGGTTGGGTATCTTTGCAGCAGCCACATTGCATCTCTAGACAGAATCCTTGGCCTATAGTACTGAGCCAACACTGAGACATACCTGGTTGCTTCTCCAATTGCTCCTCACATTTGAGTCTTGTTGGCATCTTGGAATGGGAAACGATTGGCAAATTTCCAAGCATGGCTAGTGATGGGCGGACTTGCTGAACTGTTTGGGTTTGGCATTTGACTTCTGGTAGCTGGAGAACTTGGATGCCGCCCTGGGGAGTCCTGGAAAACCAGAGACCACCGCAAGGTGGGTTGGACTTGCTGCGGCAGGTGACCCCCAGGTTGCTACCCCTGGCTTGGCTTACTAGCAAAATGGGCGAGGTGCAGCTAGAGAAACCTAGGTGGCAGGCAGGAAGACATCAGGACTCAAAGCTGAAAGCAGGGCTGGAACCACGGACAGCAACCATGGGGCCGGAACCACGGGCAGCAGGAAACACAGGGAGGCAGGAACCAAGGGCAGGAATCGCGGTGGGGGGGGGGTGGGGGGGCTGGCAGGAAACATGGGCAGCAGGAAACATGGGGGGCAGGAAGCAAGGGCAGGAATCACAGGGGGGGGGGGGGCAGGAAACATGGGGGGCAGGAACCAAGGGCAGGAATCACGGGGGGCAGGAAACATGGGCAGCAGGAAACACAGGGGGCAGGAAACATGGGCAGCAGGAAACACGGGGGGCAGGAACTATGGGCAGCAGGAAACACAGGGGGCAGGAACCAAGGGCAGGAATCACGGGCGGCAGGAAACATGGGCGGCAGGAAACATGGGCAGCAGGAAACACAGGGGGCAGGAAACATGGGCAGCAGGAAACACGGGGGGCAGGAAACATGGGCAGCAGGAAACACAGGGGGCAGGAACCAAAGGCAGGAATCACGGGGGGCAGGAAACATGGGCAGCAGGAAACATGGGGGGCAGGAACCATGGGCAGGAATCATGGGGGGCAGAAAACATGGACAGCAGGAAACACGGGGGGCAGGAATCACGGGGGGCAGGAATCACAGTCAGGAATCACAGGAGGGCAGAAACCACGGGCAAGTATCATGGGCAAGTAACACAGGCAGGAACACTGGCAGCAGATATGGGCACCAGGAAACACAGGGGCAGGAACCACAGGGGGGCAGGAAACACAGGGGTAGGAAGCTCCAAACAGGATAGCAATGGTGAAGCTCCAAAGGGGGGTCAGGCAGGGGTACATATTTATAGGGGCGTGTCAAGGAGCAGGGACCAATTGAGAGCCTACTTTTCTTTTAAATTTCAGCAAGCCGGAGCGTGCATGCCCTACGAGGCGGTGATCTGTGCTGACAGGATGGTGGCCTGGTGAGTTACTGTGTGGGGTACAGGTGGACCCACACCCCGGGATCGGAGACACAGCGCCTGCCGCAGAGTACGGACAGGAGGAGCAGGGGCGGCCGCATCCATGACAGCAGATCACGGCCTATGTATCCATGTTTTCCTCCCAGTCCTAGGGCTCTGGCGGCATCCAACTTCTCCAGACGCCAGAAGGCCGATGCGGAACCTGAAGTCCGTTCGACACTAAGCATGGCAGCTTAGGGTTAATCTTTGCGTCTCTCTCTCTCTCTCATTGCCTATTCTGCCAGGGAGTCTAATACACCTTGATGGGTTATAGTTAGCAATGTCTTAGGAGCGCGGGTCCCAATAATTCTGCTCGGAATGTCACTTGTAACAGCTCATCTCGGAGACAGATGTCGCCCCCGTTGCTTTCCCGTGAAGGATTTGCCCCTCCGCACTCCTTCATTGCTGAGAAGATGACAGAGACGCCTCTAATAATTTAAAATGAAAGGTTAGTAGGTTCTGCGAATGGCATCTGTTCTGTCATCCAGCGCGGAGATTTCCCATTAGAGATAATGTGATTTGCGGAGGTTTCCATTCCACCCGCTTCCTTTACATGAACATAAAAATCACAAGGAAAAACAAAAGAGGAAAATGTCTCATCAAGATCCTTACACAATTATCACCACGGGGGGATTGTCGCCGACTCGGCATTCTCCGCCGATGCCGAATGGCTGCCTTCTACTCCTGACAAATCCCATTTATTTTATCTGCCTAAGTAGGACCACGGGCCATCATTGTGTGTGTGGGGGGGGGGGGGGGGTAGAGGCGCTCGGAGAGAGGTAAATTTGTGGCAATGTCAATATCCCAGACAAATGAGATGAGAGCAATAAAAAATCCCGCCATCACCGAGGACGACGCACAGGAAGTTCGGTGGCGGCTCGGAATAAAGAAAATGTTTCCTGAGTAGTTTTTCAGGTTTGAATGGATATTGAGCCGATTCTGTTATGATGAATGGAGCCTGACGGTCCCCCGCCACCCAGTGCAAATAAGGCGCAGTCACTGGCAATGCAACGGACAAGCAAGCCTTAAAGGGGAACTCAGGCAACAAAACGGACAAGCAAGCCTTAAAGGGGAACTCAGGCAAAAGAACAGACAAGCAGGCCTTAAAGGGGAACTTAGGCAACAGAATGGATTAGGAAGCCTTAAAGGAGAACTCAGGCAACAGAACGGACAAGCAAGCCTTAAAGGTGAACTCAGGCAACAGAACGGTCAAGCAAGCCTTCAAGGGGAACTTAGGCAACAGAACAGACAAAAAAGCCTTAAAGGGGAACTCAGGCAACAGAATGGACAAGAAAGCCTTAAAGGGGATTTTTCTTTCAAATAAACTGGTATTATATAGATTTGTAATTTACTTCTATTAAAAAAAAGAAAATCTCTAGTCTTACGGTACTTACCAGCTGCTGTATGTCCTGCAGGAAGTTGTACATTCTCTCCAGTCTGACACAGTGCTCTCTGCTGCCACCTCTGTCCATGTCAGGAACTGTCCAGAGCAGGAGAGGTTTTTTTATTGGGATTTGCTGCTGCTCTGGACAGTTCCTGACATGGACAGAGGTGGCAGCAGAGAGCACTGGGTCACGCTGGAGAGAATACAGCACTTCCTTCAGGACATACAGCAGCTGATAAGTAGTAGACGACTGGAGAGAATTCCCCATTTCTGGCAGAGTGCCCCTTTAATATAACATTTACCTGGATACATTACCTGTAGCAGACTGTAAGATGAGATGTAGCACATAGTATAAGATGATGTAACAGCGCTGCTCATGTAATCTGATGTGATGGACGTCGAGCTGGCGTTTGCTGCATCGCTGTGTGCAATGTGTTCAGTATCAGGTTACAGTTTGTTACATTTGTAGGTGCAAGTCCCCCGGATACAAGAGAGGTAACAACCTCCATATACTGAGATTATTACTAATTATTGATCCAGAATCCTGTAATGACGGCACAACCTGCCAGAAAGTGCAAGTGCTGTAAATAGCGTGTGAGTCATGTGCCCAGCGGGAATGGCGTCATCTGTCAGGTGTGAATCCATCACCTACCTAATGTATTGTTATCTTATCATCATCATCATCATCACTAATGATCAATCTATTTATATGTTTATAAACTCCAGTTATTAAACCTTTATAAGAGGAAAGCGCTGAGGCTGCAGAGTGTGGTAGCAGGTGCCAACCCAACCCAAAGGTGAAAATCCCCATTAGGAAACACTGCATCCATTTACATCTGATTAAGAGGAAAAACGGCTAATTATAACGGCGGCAGGAAAAGGAGGAAGGCCGCCGCTCAGGAATAATTGATTTATATGGAGGGGGATTAGATACATGCTCTTTTCTGTGTTCCTAGTACATGACATTACATTACTGATCCTGTACTAATCCTGAGTTCCATCCTGTATTATACTCCAGAGCTGCAATCACTATTCTGCTTGTGGGGTCACTGTGTACATACATTACATTACTGATCCTGAGTTACATCCTGTAGATCTTTTATTTAAAAATATAAAACATAACAACAAACCAACAAAATAAGATAACTGTACAATATATACAAGTGCATAAAAGTCCATAAACGTATTGGCTGGTCCAGCCTCACACTCACCAAACGCACCGCTGTATTATCCCCCACACGTGCAAACTAGATTTTCCCAAAAACACCACAATAACAACACTATCAAAACTCATAATTTAACTAACCATAGCTAACATAACTATAACTATACTCTATACTACATTAACCCCCTGGTCCGGTTGCGTTCCCCAAAAATAAATGCACAAATAAATAAATAAATAAATAAATACATAAATTAATACATACATAGATACCTACACCAAACCATTTTTATTTTTTTTTATTTTTTTTTGGCCCTGAGCTGGTCCCGCATCCTATGCCCCCAGTACATGATAACAGACGTCCATGAACCAGCCCAGGATTTTCTGTTTATACCAAAGTCCCCAGAAACCCCCTCCCCCCATATTACCCACCACCCAACCTAACACTAAACCCCAACCCCAGGTGGAGACCCAACACAAACTATGCAAACTATATACACAAATATACACCCTAATAATATACACACTAATAATATACACACTAACAATATACACCCTAATAATATACACCCTAATAATATACACACTAATAATATACACACTAATAATATACACACTAACAATATACACAAACATACACAGCAAACCATAGTGGGGCTTCTCAGCCCTACACACAGCCCGAAAGCCCAAGATCAGCGCCTGCAAGCCCTATACTCCAGTTTCTCTACAGCACAAAACAAAAGACTAAGGTGCCAGCATCAGCGACCACCAGGAGAGGAGACGCAGGCTAAGGAACCTTATAGGCAGAGCCCCTCCAAAGACAAGAGGCCCTACCAGCCCCCAGCCTCTCGTACTCCAGAGAGCGCACCTTCACCAGGTCACCGAGTGTGCCCCTAACCACCTCATCCACAGGGGGCGCTGTGCCCCTAACCACCTCATCCACAGGGGGGGCTGTGCCCCTAACCACCTCATCCACAGGGGGCGCTGTGCCCCTAACCACCTTATCCACAGGGGGCGCTGTGCCCCTAACCACCTCATCCACAGGGGGCGCTGTGCCCCTAACCACCTCATCCACAGGGAGGATTTTACGCTGCGTCGACACTAAACACCGTGCACTCCACGTGTGGTACCTGACCACTATGCTGACTAGGAATAAAGTGCTCCGGTCCCAGCCACCAAGGTTTCTGAATGCTCCATAGGCCCATTCCGCATAGGAGAGACGGGCCAACCTGGGCCACCCGATGGAAGCGCCCACCCTGTTGTAAACCTCTGTATTAAAGGGACAATGAAGCAGAAAATGCTCCATGCTTTCCAGCATGCCTCCACACTCCTGTATTATACTCCAGAGCTGCACTCAGTATTCTGCTGGTGATGTCACTGTGTACATACATTACATTACTGATCCTGAGTTACATCCTGTATTATACTCCAGAGCTGCACTCACTATTCTGCTGGTGGGGTCACTGTGTACATACATTACATTACTGATCCTGAGTTGCATCCTGCATTATACTCCGGAGCTGCACTCACTGTGCTGCATTTTGTATAGGACAGTAGGTGTACTTGTGTAGCACTCAGCTCTGCTACATCTGTAGTGAAATGGCTATGGTTCCCCCGGGAGGTTTGGGTGAGGCTATTGATCGGGGTGCAGGTACTGTAGAGCGGCTGCCGCTCATTTAGCTTATTCTCCCCCGATCAATCAGCCATGGCCGTGGACACGTGTCATCCCCATCACCCGGGCGACAGCACAATTCTCTCTCCGCTCAGGAAATCTCGGATCATTTCCATGAACGTGGTACAAACAATCCCTCTAAGGCTGGTGATTGGTGGGGATGAGCTCCGGCAGGCATTGGGCATGGATATGTATTCCCCCCGCAGCGCTCCGCTTCAGGGCAATCAATGTCTTGTATGTCGCAGGATTGCATACAAATTAAATTACACAATCCGGGCGCGGGGAGAGGTGCAACGCCATACGACGCCTCATCCGCAGCCAGATCTGGTGATTTGAATCGGTGATTTCATGCACAATTACCAGCTATTCAGCATGTAATAGACGGGGCTGGAGCTCATCCAACTCTGCACACCAAGACCCAGAAAGTTCTAGAAGGTGTCAGGGTTTTTCTTTCAGATTAAGTGGTGTCAGAAAGTTATAAAGATTTGTTATTTACTTCTATTTAAAAATCTCCAGTCTTCCAGTACTTATCAGCTGCTGTATATTCTGCAGGAAGTGGTGGATTCTCTCCAGTCTGACACAGTGTTCTCTGCTGCCACCTCTGTCCATGTCAGGAACTGTCCAGGAAGACCATCACAGGTCCACATCACATGTCCCATCACATGTCCCATCTCAGGTCCCATCACATGTCCCATCTCAGGTTCCATCACAGGTCACCATCTCAGGTCCCATCACAGGTCCCCATCACAGGTCCCATCATAAGTACCCACCTCAGGTCCCCATCACAGGTCCCACCATAAGTACCCATCTCAGGTCCCCATCTTAGGTCCCCATCACAGGTCCCATCACAGGTCCCATCATAAGTACCCACCTCAGGTCCCCATCACAGGTCCCACCATAAGTACCCATCTCAGGTCCCCATCTTAGGTCCCCATCACAGGTCCCATCACAGGTCCCATCACAGGTCCCATCACAGGTCCCATCACAGGTCCCATCACAGGCCCCCATCACAGGTCCCCATTTCAGATCCCCATCACATGTCCCATCACAGGTCCCATCACAGGTCCCATCACATGTCCCATCACAGGCCCCCATCACAGGTCCCCATTTCAGATCCCCATCACATGTCCCATCACAGGTCCCATCACAGGTCCCATCACATGTCCCATCACAGGCCCCATCACAGGTCCCCATCTCAGGTCCCAATCACAGGTCCCATCTCAGGTCCCCATCACAGGTCCCATCTCAGGTCCCCATCACATGTCCCATCTCAGGTCCCCATGGGATTATTCCCGGATGAATATTACCCACGATGCATCCCCCCTCTATGTGGTATAATGTAACAGAAGGCCTGACATCTTCACTAAGGTAAATGAATCTGTTTTACTGGGATCCTGAGCTCACGTGTTCGGGCACCATTATAGACCAGTCACTTTTACGAGGCTTTTAATGGAGCGTCTGAGCGGAGGAGATGACAGATTGCTGAGAACAAACTTAATCAGATTCTTCCTATAAATGTCACCTCCGCCGCTCAGGCAGTAACCAGCATTTCATCCCCATCTCCTCCGTTATGAGCCTCCATGGATCTTCATAGGATTTTACGACACTGGCACACGAGGGTTAACCACATACTCTAGGGGAGACGAGTCCCGGTATCAGCCCGGTAGGCGGATTGTAATATCTTATTCCTCTGCCATAAGATAATACGAGAGACCTCAGCGCCATAAGACTTTATTACATCACAGTTATAGGGCTGCCCTCAGGGCCTTTTAATGTGCAACAACAGATGTGTCTTCTATTACTTGTCTCCAATGTCTTTCCATACAGATTCAATGTAACATGCTAGAAAACACTCAACAGGCTGCAGTACCCATCACAACCACTGGGTGGCCACATATAGACAGACAGCATAAACAACTCCCAACAGAGGTTTTTTTTTTTTTGTTTTTGTTTTTTAAAGCTGCTGGATGAAGTGCATGGATTCTCCCACAGTGGTTTATGTTAATGTTTGAAGACCCCAGTGTAAAATCTGCAGCACTGCCCCCACCCACAGATGTCTCCACCCTTTACATAATGGCTAATAATTTCTCATGATAAAAATGAAATACAATATTGCAAAATGTTACCAAAACAGGCTGCTATTGTCACCGCAACCAGCGGGCGGCCACACATAGACACATACAGCATAAACAACTCCTGACAGTGTATTGGGAATATTTTGGAGACCCTTCCGGCTACTGTAGCTGTTACCTTCAGCTCTTCCCATAGACTTCCCTTCAAATAGGTTAGAGATTCAATACACTTACCCACACAAGCCCTCCCATAAAGAGACTGTGGGACACTGAGGAAGGCGGGATTCCATGTCGGAGAGCTCCACAGCAGAATTCTGCCAATTTTGCTCATTGTGACCATACCTTTAGAGGGTGTCACATGGCCCCACAGTGTGGCCCTATGGATGGCACTGGCTTCTTTTCCCCTTGGAACTGGCTTTTCCCCCGTGGCACTGGCTTGTTTCCCCCGTTATACTGGCTTCTTTCCCCCGTCAGCTCAGGGTTATAGCCCTATAGATGGCACTGGCTTCTTTCCCCCTTGGCACTGGCTTCTTTTCCTCCTGGCACTGGCTTCTTTCCCCCATGGCACTGGCTTCTTTCCCCCATGGCACTGGCTTCTTTCCCCCATGGCACTGGCTTATTTCCCCCTTGGCACTGGCTTCTTTTCCTCCTGGCACTGGCTTCTTTCCCCCATGGCACTGGCTTCTTTCCCCCATGGCACTGGCTTCTTTCCCCGGTGGCACCGGCTTCTTTCACCCATGGCACTGGCTTCTTTCCCCCATGGCACTGGCTTTTTTCCCCCTTGGCACTGGCTTTTTTCCCCCTGTGGCACTGGCTTATTTCCCCCTGTGGCACTGGCTTCTTTCCCCCATGGCACTGGCTTCTTTCCCCCGTGGCACTGGCTTCTTTCCCCCATGGCACTGGCTTCTTTCCCCCTTGGCACTGGCTTCTTTCCCCGTCAGCTCAGGGTTTGCAGCTCGGCCGCATACATGAGGCTTCGGAGTCCCTTTCCCCAGTACAGGAGACCTGAGGCGAGTTACCAAGTGCTTTTTGCTTCATGGAGTATTATCGGCCTCCCGGCTCGGCTCTTGTTTTTCTTCTCACTCTCGGCTTCAGACAATGGCCGTCCTTGTTCACGACCTCGGCTCCTTTCTGCTGCCTGCACCCGGCCACATACTCCTCATAGTTACAGCACTGAGTCATGTGACCTACTTTCAGTCCTCTCCTCCAGGCTGCTCGGTAAGGGTTAATCTCTGGGCTTGCTTAGGCAGGGTGCTGGTTCTCATTGAAGAGATGCACTGGTGTATGGGAATGTACTGGCAATGCTGGGAAAAAAATATGCAAATGAGCTCTCTCCCTGCAGGAAGCTGCCTATAGGCGGTGTTCTTCCTTCTGGAATGTTATGGTTGGATTTGTATATTTCATGTTAGAGGTTTATAAAACTGTGGACGATTCATGTGAAATCTAACTATAGGGCAAAGGCCTACAGATTTTTATGGGGTAGTGTTGTGGGCGTGCTTTGGGCGTGCTTTGTGAACTGTGTAAAGGACAATGATGTTAGGAGGTAAACAATCACCATCACCCGTTATGGGCATCCTCTGTGACCTGTGCAGGGGAGAAGCTACAATGTGACATTCACCTGTTGACTTTTATGGGAGAGTGTTATGGGCATGCTCTATGAAATGTGCAGAGGTCCCTGGGACAGAGAGAAGGTAAGTTATTACCATCACCTATTGACTGTTATAGGATTGTGTTGTCGGCATGCTCCATGAACTATGTAAAGAACAATATGAAGAGAATGAGAGGAGATGAGCTATTACCATCACCTATTGACTCTTAAGGGATAATGTTGTGGTCATGCTGTGTTAATTGTGTGAAGGACAATGTGCAGGGAATGGGAGAAGGTAAATTGTCAGGGAAGTATTGTTGGCATCCTCTGCATCCTGCGAAGAAGTCAATGGGACAGGGAGAAGGTGAGTTCTGACCATTACCTATTGACTATTATAGTATTGTATTGAGGGCATGTTCTGTGTGATCTGTGCAGAGAGGAAGTTAGGCTGTGACCATCACCTATTGGCTTCTATGAGAGAGTGTTGTGGGCATGCTCTGTGTGACCTGTGCATAGAAGATGTTAGGATGTGACCATCATCTATTGGTTTCTATAAGAGAGTGTTGTGGGCATGCTCTGTGACCTGTGCAGGGGAGAAGGTAGGGTGTGATCATCACCTATAGGCTTCTATGAGAGAGTGTTGTGGGCATGCTCTGTGTGACCTGTGCAGGGGAGATGGTACAGTGTGATCATCACCTATTGGCTTCTATGAGAGAGTGTTGTGGGCATGCTCTGTGTGACCTGTGCAGTGGAGAAGGTACGGTGTGATCATCACCTATTGGCTTCTATGAAAGAGTGTTGTGGGCATGCTCTGTGTGACCTGTGCAGGGGAGAAGGTAGGGTGTGATCATCACCTATAGGCTTCTATGAGAGAGTGTTGTGGTCATGCTCTATGACTGGTACAGAAAATAAAGTGACTGTCTACAGACTTGGAAGTGTCACTGTTCTGCAGGCTGCCAGGATACACATATAAATCATAGAGCCCTGAGACTGCACTCTCCTTACATACCGAGGACAAGGAGTTAAATCGATACCTGTGTATTACACGGCCTCCTCACGTCCCCCTCTAATCACGGCCGGGCCCCACCTGTCGTCTCCATACACCGAGTGCTACAACACAACAGGCAATAAGTTCTGGGCTGACGCCTCAGATTTATGGTTATTGAGCGATGGAAGCGATGTGCAGGAATACATTAGAGGGTCTCCGGGGACATCACAAACTTCATAGAGAGTCGCCCGCACCTGGCCCCGGGGAACAAAGGTATGGAGGGAAGGAGAGCCGAACGCATCCTCCTCCAGCAGCTGCCGAGGGTCCTTCTCCTGTCTCTGATGAAAGGGATTCTAATAACTTTCATCTTGTAAGACGTTCGGCCTTGGAAGCCGCCATTCACACACGCCGGAACAAAGTGCGTCCCGGGGATGGATCATTGTCACGTATAGAGGGACCAGATACAATGTAACCTTCCCACAATGGAGGGCGGCACTTCAGCAACGCAGCAGGACCACACGTTAACCTTCTAGAGGCTTCTCTTTTCTTAGATGAAAAATACAGAAACCTTGGAGGTTGGGAAGACAAACAGCCCACCACCACAATTACACCGCCACCATCATACCGCCACCAGCATACCACCGCCACCCCCGCCATATGTCACACACAGGCATATACACTCCAATTCCATTATATAGACAACCGCTGCAGAGTATATAGGAAAACAAGCAGCCCACCACCACAATTACACCGCCACCATCATACCGCCACCCCGCTATATATCATGCTATATTCCATTATACAGACGACCGCAAGCCGAATATATAGGAACACAAGCAGTCCACCATCATACCGCCACCCCGCTATATATCACACTATATTCCATTATACAGACGACCGCCAGCCGAATATATAGGAACACAAGCAGTCCACCATCATACCGCCACCCCGCTATATATCACGCTATATTCCATTATACAGACGACCGCCAGCCGAATATATAGGAACACAAGCAGTCCACCATCATACCGCCACCCCCACTATATATCACACTATACACTCCTATTCCATTATATAGATACCAGCCCACAGAATATATAGGAACACAAGCAGCCACCATCATACCGCCACACCGCTATATATCACGCTATATTCCATTATACAGACGACCGCCCGCAGAATATATAGGAACACAAGCAGTCCACCATCATACCGCCACACCGCCACCCCCACTATATATCACACTATACACTACTATTCCATTATATAGATACCCGCCTGCAGAATATATAGGGACACAAGCAGCCCACCATCATACCGCCATACCGCCACCCCCCCACCCCCACTATATATCACACTATACACTACTATTCCATTATACAGACGACCGCCTGCAGAATATATAGGAACACATGCAGCCTACCATCATACCGCCACCCCTATGATATATATCACACTATATTTCATTATACAGACGACCGCCTGCAGAATATATAGGAACACAAGCAGCCCACCATCATACCACCGCCACCCCCTCTATATATTACACTATATACTACTATTCCATCCTATAGATGCCCCGGAACACTGTAGCTGCAGAAAGCGATGCAACCAGCCGGAATGGATGGAAGTAATAGCGGAGACCCGAGGGGACTAATGCTTCTCGGTCAGGACTCTATGTAGCCGCCCTCTAAGTGTAGCCTGCGCTAGTCATCCGCCACTTATACGATCTGTACATTAGGCGTCCATCAGCTCTAATGCGCCTATGGGGGAGCACCAGACCCTAATGCTGATGCTGCGGTGACCGTCACAGTCTCTTAAAGAACAATCTGCCAGCAATAGTAAGGATCGGCTTTTAAGTTTTCCCCTGACCTATAAGACCCCTGAGCGATTGCACAGCCCATTCATATAATACTGCATGCCCCAATTCACTGAGGAAAGGCATTCTCCATTGTAAGATTAAAGGGGAACTCCAGCCAATTCGGTGGCAGAAAGTTACACAGATTTGTAATTTACTTCTATAGAAAAATCTCCCGTCTTCCAGTACTTATCAGCTGCTGTATGTCCTGCAGGAAATGGTGAATTCTCTCCAGTCTGACACAGTGCTCTCTGCTGCCACCTCTGTCCGTGTCAGGAACTGTGCAGAGCAGCAGTAATTCCCCATCTATTATTTATTGTGGTGTGTGCATCCCCCACCCTGCGCCGCACTTGGCATTGCCTCCATGTATAAGACCACAGAGAAGGACAACAGTCCGGCTCCATGGTGGGCAACCAAGATCCCTTATTTAGTGGCCATAAAATCACAATAAGACTCGCAAACAATAATTTCAGCTGTGACTTTCCTCAAAGTGACTCAAACTTTGCAAACTTTTCCTTTAAGTTTTTACCAATTGGAGAGGAAGTAGAAAGCGGACGAAAAAAAATGAGAGATGAGGATTTTTCCATCACAGATATTTTCCCTCCTTTACCATAAAGTGAGACTGCGGCTGGTGATCTTTTATCAGATGAAATCCATTAGCGTAATTAGCGCCTCGCCCCGCACCGGCCGCCGCTTTGAAGCCTAATTAGCCAAACTTCTAATGAGGCCATAATTTCCCCCTTTTAATCCATTTACATGCGCAGGTGATGTTTTCCATTTGCTCGGAATATCCGATTCCTTATTAAATCATTATTTTCTATCGGAATTTCTATTAAAAATGACCTTTCCTGTGTCCTGGGGGACGTATTCAGCAGCCGGACCTCATGTGTATGCAGAGGCTGCCCATGGAGAATTACTGGCCAGTCATAGCTGCTTCCATCTCATAACAGCGCCACCCCTGGCTGCAGGCTGTATGTGGTATTGCAGTTTAGCCCATTTATTTCATGGGCAGAATTAAATTGACTGAACGCCACCATGTTTTTTCTCATCATGTACAATCCCTTTAAGCTGGTCTGCTTCTCCCACAAGTTTTTCCTATACAGTATATGTTTATGAATTCACCAAACCTGCGAGTCAGGGAGTGATAGGGATCCAGATCCCTATCACTCCCTGACTCGCAGGTTTGGTGAATTCATAAAGAATGTAGAATCTAAAAGGGATTGTTCACAAAAAAAGTTTCCTTTCAAATCAATTGGTTCAGAAAGTGACAGAGATTTTTAATTTTCTTCTATTAAAAACTCTCATCTTTCAGTACTTATCAGCTGCTGTATGTCCTGTAGGAAGTGGTGGCTTCTTTCCAGTCTGGAGAGTAGGAGAGGTTTTCTATGGGGATTTGCTGCTGCTCTAGACAGTTCCTGACATGGACAGAGGTGGCAGCAGAGAGCACTGTGTCAGACTGGAGAGAATCCACCACTTCCTGCAGGACATACAGCAGCTAATAAGTACTGAAAGAGTTTTTTTTTTTGTTTTTTTTATAGAAGTTAATTAGTTTTTTTCTCTTTCTTTGACCTTTTTCCTGCATTGTCGGAGACGACATGTTGGGCCCTTCCCAACGGTCTATAAAGGAAGGCGGCAAGCTGAATTTACCATGGTCCAACAAGAAATATAAAAGTAACTCTTCCCTGACTATAGACCCCCATACGAAAAGAGAACGTTGGTGTAAAGCTCTTATTGTTTCAGTAGGTGTATAAAGGCCTCCTTAGGCTGGGTTTACATATATAAGTTGGCATCAGTTGCGTTTTTTGCCTAAAAACTGACCACAACTGATGTCACAACTGATGCCAAAAATGCATCAGTTGTGATCAGTTTTTCTATCCGTCTTTTCATTAAAAACCATCAGTTGCCATCAGTTTCCATCAGTTGTCATCAGTTGTCACAAGTTGCGCTCATCAGTTGCCTTCAGTTTCCATCAGTTTCCATCAGTTGTCATCAGTTGTCACAAGTTGCGCTCATCAGTTGACATTTTTTTCCCCAGTATGTTTTCCTGTCATTTTTAATGGGATTTGCAGGGGAGCGCACGGGGGCTATATACTAATTGGGGGAGCTCACAGGGGGGCTATATACTACAAGGGGAGAGCGCACAGGGGGGCTATATGGGAGGGGGAGAGCGCACAGGGGGGCTATATGGGAGGGGGAGAGCGCACATGGTGGGCTATATACTATTGGGGGAGAGCGCACAGCAATGCTGTATACTAATTGGGGGAGAGCACACAGGGAAGCTAAATATTACTGGGGGGGCAACAGGGGGGCTATATACTACTGGAGGAGAAACAGGGGGGGTGATATACTACTGGGGGACCAAGGGGGGACTATAGGGGAGGGGGAGAGCACACAGGGGGAGATATATGTTTATTTTGTGTACTATTTGTCTGAACGCCGGATGCCAGAGCCGAACGACATGCGTCCTGCCCGGCGAGGCATCCGGCGCTCTATTCGATTGAATTGGTGCGGCGCCGCATCACCGGAGCGGCGGTCCGCCAGGATGCTGCAAGATGCGTCCTAACGCACCGACAGTCCGGCGATGCGGCGGCCACTAGTTCACCGCCGCACATTTTGAACGATCCCATTGAAAACAAATAAGGCCGGACATATGTAAACCCGGCCTTATTCTCTGAAGGATCAGGCACATTGCATTTCACCTGCCCGATCTTATTGTTCTTAGGGAGATAAGCCGCCACCAGAATAGCTGTGTATGGGGAGAAATGGAGATGTAGCCAGATCTCCCGAATCCCATCACTCATCCCCACCCGTATGGATGTGATCTCTCGTCAGGCCCCGGCTGCTTATCTTCCTTAGAGGAGGATTCGCCTTGTCCTTGACCGGCTGCTTGAGGAATCCCACCGCACAGCGTGGTGTCTCACGGACAGTCCCAACCTATTACAGAGACTGATTACTCGGGGACGGCCGCAGATTATTTTCCGGCAGGTTGGATGTAAGTCTCTGCTCCTCCTCCTCCCTTTGCTGTCAAGGACATGAAGCCTATCCTCCCCCCGTGCCAAGTCCTATGTGTCTCCTAAGTGTCAGGGGTGGTAAGAAGGGAGACTGTGTCTGCTGCAGCCAAAAGAGCTAAACAGCAAAATACACCACATAGTAATAATATCAACAAGGAGCGAATGCTGGACCACCCCACCGATCTATATACAGCTACCGGGGCGGCCGCAAGCCTGATATAACACATAGTAATAATAGCAACAGGGAGCGGATGCTGGACCACCCCACCGATCTATATACAGCTACCGGGGTGGCCGCAAGCCTAATATAACACATAGTAATAATAGCAACAGGGAGCGGATGCTGGACCACCCCACAGATCTATATACAGCTACCGGGGCGGCTGCCGCAAGCCTGATAGAACACATAGTAATAATAGCAACAGGGAGCGGATGCTGGACCACCCCACCGATCTATATACAGCTACCGGGGCGGCCGCAAACCTAATATAACACATAGTAATAATAGCAACAGGGAGCGGATGCTGGACCACCCCACCGATCTATATACAGCTACCGGGGCGGCCGCAAGCCTAATATAACACATAGTAATAATAGCAACAGGGAGCGGATGCTGGACCACCCCACAGATCTATATACAGCTACTGGGGCGGCCGCAAGCCTCTTAATATACCACATAGTAATAATAGCAACAAGGAGCGAATGCTGGACCATCCTACAGATCTATATACAGCTACCAGGGCGGCCGCAAGCCTCATAATATACCACATAGTAATAATAGCAACAGGGAGCGGATGCTGGACCACCCCACCGATCTATATACAGCTACCCGGGCGGCCGCAAGCCTCATAATATAAAATATAGTAATAATAGCAACAAGGAGCGAATGCTGGACCACCCCACTGATCTATATACAGCAACCGGTGCCGCCGCAAGCCTGATATAACACATAGTAATAATAGCACTAAGGAGCGAATGCTGGACCACCCCACCGATCTATATACAGCTACCCGGGCGTCCGCAAGCCTCATAATATAAAATATAGTAATAATAGCAACAAGGAGCGAATGCTGGACCACCCCACCGATCTATATACAGCTACCGGGGCGGCCGCAAGCCTGATATAACACATAGTAATAATAGCAACAAGGAGCGGATGCTGGACCATCCTACAGATCTATATACAGCTACTGCGGCGGCCGCAAGCCTCATAATATAACACATAGTAATAATAGCAACAGGGAGCGGATGCTGGACCATCCTACAGATCTATATACAGCTACTGGGGCGGCCGCAAGCCTCATAATATAACACATAGTAATAATAGCAACAGGGAGCGGATGCTGGACCATCCTACAGATCTATATACAGCTACCGGGGCGTCCGAACGCCTTGTAATATAACATATAGCAATAATAGCAACAATAAGGACCAGATACTGGTAGACCCCACAGATCTATATACAGCTACCGGGGGGGGGGGGGGGGGGGGGGGGGGGGGCGGTAGCCTTAAAGCCTAATAATATAACACATAGGGGGAAATTTATCAAACATGGTGTAGAGTGAAACTGGCTCAGTCGCCCCCGGCAACCAATCAGATTCCACCTTTCATTTTCCAAAGAGTCTGTGAGGAATGAAAGGTGGAATCTGATTGGTTGCTAGGGGCGACTGAGCCAGTCTCACTTTACACCATGTATGATAAATCTCCCCCATAGTAATAATAACAAGAAGTGAATGCTGGACAACCCTAAAGATCTATATACAACTACCGGGGCGGCCGCAAGTAGAGTAATATAACACCTAGTAATAACAAGGACCGGATCCTGAATGAACCCACAGATTTATATACAGCATCTAAAAGGGAATTTGTTTTTTCTTTGAAATCAACTAGTGGCAGAAAGTTATAAAAATTAGGAGTTTACTTCTATTTAAAAATCTCCTGTCTTGCAGTACTTATCAGCTGCTATATGTCCTGCAGGAAGTGCTGTATTCTCTCCAGTCTGATACAGTGCTCTCTGCTGCCACCTCTGCCCATGTCAGGAACTGTCCAGAGCAGGAGAGGTTTTCTATGGGGATTTGCTGCTGCTCTGGACAGTTCCTGACATGGATAGGGGACTTTTGGGGGATACACTGTGACGTCATTAAAATTACTCAGCTTTCTGATCTCACTCCATGATGTCACTATATGTATATTACATCCAATCAGAATCAGTCTATCTTGTGTTAGGCACCTATCACTTTTAACCCTTTAATCCAGGGATGGGGAACCTTCGGCCCGCCAGATGTTGTAAAACTACAATTCCCATCATGCCTGGACAGCAAAAGCTAAAGCTAGCTTTCTGTATCCCTATGGCAGTGGCTTCTATACCCCCCTCCCCCATGTTCCCTATAGGTCCCCGTACACCATATCCATTGCTCTGTATAGTTTTCTGTATCCCTATGGCAGTGGCTTCTATACCCCCCATGTTCCCTATAGGTCCCCGTACACCATATCCATTGCTCTGTATAGTTTTCTGTATCCCTATGGCAGTGGCTTCTATACCCCCCTCCCCCATGTTCCCTATAGGTCCCTGTACACTATATCCATTGCTCTGTATAGTTTCCTGTATTCCTTTGGCAGTAACTTCTATACCCCCCATGTTCCCTATAGGCCCCCCTACACCTCATCCATTGCTCTATATAGTTTCCTGTATCCCTATGGCAGTGGCTTATATACCCCCCTCCCCCATGTTCCCTATAGGTCCCCCCTACACCTCATCCATTGCTCTATATAGTTTCCTGTATCTCTATGGCAGTGGTTTATATACCCCCCTCCCCCATGTTCCCTATAGGCCCCCCTACACCTCATTCATTGCTCTGTATAGTCTCTATAGTTTCCTGTATCCCTATGGCAGTGGCTTCTATACCCCCATGTTCCGTATAGGTCCCCGTACACCTCATCCATTGCTCTGTATAGTTTCCTGTATCCTATGGCAGTGGCTTCTATACCCCCATGTTCCGTATAGGTCCCCGTACACCTCATCCATTGCTCTGTATAGTTTCCTGTATCCCTATGGCAGTGGTTTATATACCCCCCTCCCCCATGTTCCCTATAGGTCTGTGTACACCACATCCATTGCTCTGTATAGTTTCCTGTATCCCATGGCAGTGGCTTCTATACCCCCCATGTTCCCTATAGGCCCCCCTACACCTCATCCATTGCTCTGTATAGTTTCCTGTATCCCTATGGCAGTGGCTTCTATACCCCCCTCCCCCATGTTCCATATAGGTCCCCGTACACCATATCCATTGCTCTGTATAGTTTCCTGTAACCCTATGGCAGTGGCTTCTATACCCCCCATGTTCCCTATAGGTTCCCGTACACCTCATCCATTGCTCTGTATAGTTTCCTGTATCCCTATGGCAGTGGTTTATATACCCCCTCCCCCATGTTCCCTATAGGCCCCCCTACACCTCATTCATTGCTCTGTATAGTCTCTATAGTTTCCTGTATCCCTATGGCAGTGGCTTCTATATCCCCCATGTTCCCTATAGGTCCCCGTACACCTCATCCATTGCTCTGTATAGTTTCCTGTATCCTATGGCAGTGGCTTCTATACCCCCCATGTTCCCTATAGGTCCCCGTACACCACATCCATTGCTCTGTATAGTTTCCTGTATCCCTATGGCAGTGGTTTATATACCCCCCCTCCCCCATGTTCCCTATAGGTCCCCGTACACCATATCCATTGCTCTGTATAGTTTCCTGTATCCTATGGCAGTGGCTTCTATACCCCCCATGTTCCCTATAGGTCCCCGTACACCTCATCCATTGCTCTGTATAGTTTCCTGTATCCTATGGCAGTGGCTTCTATACCCCCCATGTTCCCTATAGGCCCCCCTACACCTCATCCATTGCTCTGTATAGTTTTCTGTATCCCTATGGCAGTGGCTTCTATACCCCCCATGTTCCCTATAGGTCCCCGTACACCTCATCCATTGCTCTGTATAGTTTCCTGTATCCTATGGCAGTGGCTTCTATACCCCCCATGTTCCCTATAGGTTCCCGTACACCTCATCCATTGCTCTGTATAGTTTCCTGTAACCCTATGGCAGTGGCTTCTATACCCCCCATGTTCCCTATAGGTCCCCGTACACCATATCCATTGCTCTGTATAGTTTCCTGTATCCTATGGCAGTGGCTTCTATACCCCCCATGTTCCCTATAGGTCCCCGTACACCTCATCCATTGCTCTGTATAGTTTCCTGTATCCGTATGGCAGTGGCTTCTATACCCCCATGTTCCCTATAGGCCCCCCTACACCTCATCCATTGCTGGCAGCTCCCTCTCCCCAGCTCCGTACCTGTCTGCTTGATGCATGAATCAGGTTATACCTTCTGCAATCCACTTGCTGACATCGGGGTCATGAGATGTTGCCTCAATTTTCCCTGCGAGAACCGGAGAGCATTAAGCAAGGCCGAGCAGCTCCTGGCCCCCAGCCAGCCCGTCCTTCACCCCCTCCTGCAATGCAATAACATCAGCTCCTCCCGGACCCCGGCTCCTAAATAATGGGCCCTGCTTCCTCAGAGGAGCTGGGCAATATTTACTGAGCCAGACGGCTTCATTATCCCCGATCCCTCCCGCACTAATGGCCGGCCGCAGGGAACTCGCTGGAGAGACTCACAACATGAGCAATGGCTTCCTAGGCCCCGCGCGACAGGGGAAACGGATGGTCTTATTAAAGGCGCTTTCCAAAGGCCTAAACACCAGCCCTTTTTTCTCTGAGTCTGCAAGAAGTGGGTCATTTAGCTGAGTGTCAGGAGCGGCGGTGATGGCGGCTCCTGGCTGATCTCCCGGCTGCCGCCATGACTTGTGTACTGGAAGCAAAACAGGGAGAACTACAGAAATCACAAGTCCCCCTAATCACCGGCATTAATACTGATGGCGCCCCGCTCCCCTCCATGATGGCATCTGCTGTATAATGTTATATCTGGTGCCCCTCCATGATGGCCGGTCATCCGCTGTGTTATATCTCCATCTTATAGTATATGGGGCCCCTCCATGATGGCCGGTCATCCGCTGTGTTATATCTCCATCTTATAGTATATGGGGCCTCTCCATGATGGCCGGTCATCCGCTGTGTTATATCTCCATCTTATAGTATATGGGGCCTCTCCATGATGGCCGGTCATCCGCTGTGTTATATCTCCATCTTATAGTATATGCTGCCTCTCCATGATGGCCGGTCATCCGCTGTGTTATATCTCCATCTTATAGTATATGCTGCCCCTCCATGATGGCCGGTCATCCGCTGTGTTATATCTCCATCTTATAGTATATGCTGCCCCTCCATGATGGCCGGTCATCCGCTGTGTTATATCTGCATCTTATGGTATATGCTGCCCCTCCATGATGGCCGGTCATCCGCTGTGTTATATCTGCATCTTATGGTATATGCTGCCTCTCCATGATGGCCGGTCATCCGCTGTGTTATATCTCCATCTTATAGTATATGGCGCCCCTCCATGATGGGCGGTCATCCGCTGTGTTATATCTCCATCTTATAGTATATGCTGCCTCTCCATGATGGCCGGTCATCCGCTGTGTTATATCTCCATCTTATGGTATATGGGGTGAAATTACAGCGAAGCTTCAATGAAACTAAACTGCAATACCACACACAACCTGATGACAGGTGGCGCTGTTTTTGGAAGAAAGAAGCCATGTCTTTCTAATCACCTACATCCCCTTTAAGGTTGAAGCTTCCCTGGCCTCCAGGATTTAGGAGTCTTTGGGGTCCATGAAGTCTTGTTACCTCAGGGGGAGCTTGGGGAGAATCCCAGCAGGTCACTGGGAATAATAAATGTGAGCGCTCCAGATCAAATAAAATGTCACCGAGGACATAAGAACCTGGAAGGAACACGATGCTTTATGGGGACCCGATAGACATGGAGGTGGCTGGGGATGGACAATCCCATGCACTGATCAATGACTGCGCCCCCTATGGGGGCCTCTATATGCCACCATATCCTCCCCAGGAGTAAGGTGATATATAGTATATATGCAGGGTCCTTATCATATAGGTGTATACAAGTACAAGGGAAGGGGACTGCAGCCCCATCTCCCCCCCCCCCCTTTCTCTATTGTTTTACTCTAAATCAGGTCCAACCTGGGCGGCTCTGCAGCTTTTGCAAAACTACAACTCCCATCATTCCCTCACAGCTGGATCCTGGCAGATCGTGATGGGAGTTGTAGTTTTATAAGAGCCTTCCATATTTCATCCAGTAATATATATAGTAATAGGTATGGACACCCCAGCATCCGCACAGAGGCCGCACAGTCCCGTCCGGCTGTCCCATCGCACAGGAGCAGATGTGACCTGGAAATTATGCAACGGACGAGTCTCACTCGAACAAAGTGACTTTCATTAGCCGAGGGGGGCGGAGCCTGGGGACCACGTGACTTTCTTATTTTTGTGGTCTGTGGTCTCATTCTCCCCCTCCTCCATCATGATAGATAGTGAGTAACCAACATCTGCCATGGATGCGTCATCATGCGTCTTGTTAAATTTGCACAGCTCCAGGGATTGTGTACATTACAGGATCCGGAGGAGAGAGAACGTTCTCTGGTTTTACATATGAATACAACTAAAGTCACCGGGATCTGTGATACAGCTTATATTACAATTGTACACTGCTAAACAAGTGTCCATCCTCTTCCTCACTGGAATCTCATTATAGATTCCAGTACAATAGCACAAACGGCCAGCAGTATAATCCACAGGCTGCAGTTCATATTATAACCACTGGGTGGCCACATAGTGACACATAGAGCACAAACTCCTCCCGACAGAGCCATGTCACTCAGGAGACGCTGACCCCTAGAGGAAAGGTAAGGAGGGACACATCTGTCAACAGGTGGCACTACAGGCTCTACATGTTAGTACACGTACAGCAGTGCCGTTATTGTGCTTGAGAGGCCCTATAGACCCTTATACTTAACAATGCATTTATTCCGGTATAATCCTGCATTAGACGTCTTCATGCTAAATGACTCCACAAATCCCGCTCTACCTCGCCTTTTGTTCTTCAGTCTTCAGATGCAGAAACATCTGTTTCCTTTAATTAATGGGTTCTGTAGGGTCTGCACTGATTCCAGGCCGGAGCTGAACTCTCCAGACCTGCCGCAAAGAATGCAAATTATTTATCAGGCAGAAGGCGCTGATACCACGCATGCAACTGCCCCCCCCCCCCCCCCCAACCTCTGCAACCGCACCGGATCCCACCGGCAGCTGGACCGGATACAGAGCAATATGTGATGGGGGACCGGGGGGGAGAAAATAGGAAAAAAAATATAAATAAAAAAAAAAATAAGACTAATATTGGGGGAAATATGAATAAAGAGTGCAGTATAACTCATATATATTATATATATTTATTTATTTTTTTCATATAAAAAAAATAAATATAAATAATTATATATATATTCATTCATTATAATAGAATTATTTTTATCATATTTATTAAAAAATAGAATGATGGAAGGGGGTGCTAGACAATCAGTCCTTAGGAGTCTTCTAGTAATAAGATGATGATAAGACTATTGTATTGTCTGTAAGTTACAGCAGGTGTGTGACTTACCCACAGTGCCCCCGCAGGGGAAATTTAGTATTACATGATGGCCTTTAGAACTAATTACACAATAGGGGGATTTATCAGGGCTTTGCACCTATGTTTAGGTGAATAATTGGATATTTCTCTCCCATTTTTGGTCTAAATTCTATTTATGAACCAGTATGCGACCTGTGAATATTTTGTAGATATGACTTTTCTAATCTGCTTGTTTTAAGTAGTCACATAATCTAGGACTTGCAGAAAATCTCACTTCACTGCAGACTATCGCACAATCAGTGAGGTTTACCCTGTTGTGTCCATTCCGTCTTCTCCTCTGCCTATGGCAATGTTCAGCACCAGGCAGATGCTGTAATTACTCCTTACTCTCCCTAACTGTCGTAATAAAGATATATATGTATATGATGGGGGATTTAGGCTGGAGGGACTGGTTAGAGATGGTGATATCACCCAGGGGGGTGGGGCTAAAGCTCACGAGACGAGATCCAGCCAAGTCTTCTGAGACATGAGAGGATGATGTGTTGTCTCAGAAGAGAGGAAAGCTGCTGAGACAACACCACACTGAGGATAATAAAAGTTGACCATGATGTTTCGCCATGAATGCTATGACCTGATCAAGGATATCTAGAATTACATTTTAGCATAACACACAGTACTCACTGCTGCCACCTCTGTCCATGTCAGGAACTGTCCAGAGCAGGAGAGGTTTTCTATGGGGATTTGCTGCTACTCTGGGCAGTTCCTGACATGGACAGAGGTGGCAGCAGAGAGCACAGTGTCAGACTGGAAAGAATACACCACTTCCTGCAGGACATACAGCAGCTGATACGTACTGGAAGACTGGAGATTTTTTAATAGAGGTAAATTACAAATTTATGGCACCATTTGATATGAAAGAAAAAAATGTTTTGGTTAACAACCCCTTTAACTCTACACTACAATGAGGGAATAGTCCACAGACAGATGGCAGAGATATAATGCAGCAGGACACAGTGATCTGCATTGTTATAGTAGGTTCAGCATTCTGCAGAAATCTACAGGGTTCAAAGGTTAAGAATCCCGAACCATTAGTGCAGTGTCAGACGGCAGTGGTGACATGCATCGCTCCTGGTACGTGTCACCAGCTAAGGCCAAACTTACAGGGAAGAGCCCCGGGCTTATAGAGAGAGATAATGAGAGGAGGAAGAGTGCGGAAACAGGAGGAGACCCCCCCCTGTCATTATACTGTCCATGATAATACACCGAGCCCCAAGCTCCCACAGCTGCTATTATACCAAATAGTCTATAGAGGATGTGACTGAATGGCTCTTATATATGAGGTGACATGTAGCATAGCGGCAGAGAAACATGTCTGTATCCCCCACTGTATCACTGTGTGACATCCCCCCCCCCCCACCTAGAGGAGAATGAGATTACTTGTATATGTTATATATCGCATGTAAGACGGAAAAATGTCATCACCAGTTACAATCCTTATTCAAACACATAAGAGCAGTATTATAGTACTTATATCCTTGTATATAGGAGCAGTATTATAGTAGTTATATTCCTGTATATAGGAGCAGTATTATAGTACTTATATTCTTGTATATAGGAGCAGTATTATAGTAGTTATATTATTGTATATAGGAGGCAGTATTATAGTAGTTATATTCCTGTATATAGGAGCAGTATTATAGTAGTTATATTCTTGTATATAGGAGCAGTATTATAGTACTTATATCCTTATATATAGGAGCAGTATTATAGTAGTTATATTCTTGTATATAGGAGCAGTATTATAGTAGTATATTCTTGTATATAGGGGGCAGTATTATAGTAGTTATATTCTTGTATATAGGGGCAGTATTATAGTAGTATATTCTTGTATATAGGGGGCAGTATTATAGTAGTTATAACTACTATAATATTGCTCCTATGTACAAGAATATAACTACTATAATGCAGCGGTAGAGTACAGTCGGCACTGCCAGCAATGCTAGCAATTGAAGGACGTATGGTAGGGGAAGCGACCTGATATGCTTGTACTTGTGGTGCTCCCAGCAAAAGAAACAGAGATTTGCAATGCAACAGCGAGAGAGAGTAGAGACTGGGGCACTTACCGATACTTCCAAGCTTATGTCTTTATTCCGACAGACACAGATCCATGGTGGAGGGAGGACAGACGGAATGGCGGGCGCCTATACCCCGGAACGACGTTTCACGCCCACTCGGCTTTTCTTCATGCCGTGCAGGAAGAAGCGCAGAGTGGGCGTGAAACGTCGTTCCGGGGTATAGGCGCCCGCCATTCCGTCTGTCCTCCCTCCACCATGGATCTGTGTCTGTCGGAATAAAGAGATAAGCTTGGAAGTATCGGTAAGTGCCCCAGTCTCTACTCTCTCTCGCTGTTGCATAACTACTATAATACTGCCCCTATATACAGGAATATAACTACTATAATAATGCTCCTATATACAGGAATATAACTACTATAATACTGCTCATATATACAGGAATATAACTACTATAATACTGCTTCTATATACAGGGATATAACTACTATAATACTGCCCCTATATACAGGAATATAACTACTATAATACTGCTCCTATATACAGGAATATAACTACTATAA